>NC_134111.1:26427500-26725000 GCF_040939455.1 Microcebus murinus
TAATTTTATCATCCATATTTTGAAATCCTCAAAAATATCTAACTTTCCAAGAACAAAGATCCTAATAAATGTTGAATGTAATTGCTGCATATATTTTTCCTTTAACTGTTCCACTGTTACCATCATTACTTTGCATTGTACATATTCTTACAGATAAGTCATTCTTCTAAAATATTTTTAAATGAAAGTGTATACAACAAACCATTAAGTTCATCTCTCTCTCTGAGTAGGTGTTTAGGGACTGTAATTTTCTAAATGTATCTAGCACCAACATATTCAATTATGAAATAGTCTTCATGTGATGATGTACCTAAGATAGCAGTTTACATTTATATTAACAAACTCTATCTTCATTATAGTACAAGGACAAAGCAGGATTCCCTTCCCCAATTTAGATCCAACAGCGAAATACATAACGCAATACAACATAAAATGAAATAAAAGGAGGAACATAAAATGCACTGCATTAAATATTAGGAAAAAAAGAGCAAGCACGAAACTGCAGAACCGATAGCAAAGTGAGCTGTGCTGAGACAATGGACCACCTCAGTGTAAAATGGTTTGGAAGTTAGAATATCATTGTATTAAAGTCAATCTTTTTCTACTAAATGTATAACATGGCTTCTCTTAAAGATTATTTATAGTCTAAAATTAAGGATTTTTCCAGTATTATGAAATTTTACCCATATATTACTCTGGAAATTATGTCAACCAACACAGTGGGAACTCTGAGCCAAAAAGAAACTCCCCTGGTCCAGCTCTCTTAGGAATATGTCACAAAATTGTATTAGTAGGTAAACAGTACCCTGACATGACACTAGAAAACAAAGCATTAATGAATAGGAACACAGATCAAAATATCATCTAATTAAGAGGTAGTTATGATGGGATGTCCTGCTGGCTTTAAATGGGAAGAGAGGGCTGTTATTTACAGGACTTCGTGAAAGTACTTAGCTTAAAGCTATATAGTTTGATCTAATAGCAGGTGTGGGACAGCAGATTAAAAATCCACAATAAAACAAATAAAACTTTTTAAAAAGGACATAAATGCATTTTTAAAAACCTTCATAAAATACGTACACTGGCATTTAATTTTTATTTTTTATTCCTTTGGAATAAAAAACTTGGGACCATTTTGCCCCTTGAAGGAATATCAATCTTAGGAACAAAACAGAGCTATTGTTTTTGGATGACGATCTCAATAAAATGCTAATTAAAAAAAAAGAAACTTGTTTTCTTTATTGTGTATATTGTGTGATTAATTATTTCAAATTAATCCAGATTATGCTAAAATACATAGAATTTTATATTTCACAATCACTACCCTTTCTTTTTTTAGATTGGGCACAGGGTTTCAGAAAAGGCTAAAGTTCACAAAAATGGATTCTGGCTTTCCTTTTCATGTAGTTTACTGATAATCCTGCCTAAATAAACTGATTTGACCTTGGGAATGTCTCACATTCCATGGAGCAGCCCTTTTGAATAATCTCCAAAACCTACACATCTGAGATGATTTTGGATCTCCTCCCAGAAAAAGCCTTCATCCTAATGGTCATCTAGCAGGGATGAAAGGACCAACATTTTCTCCAAATATCTGGGTGGTTGAATGTTGTCTATGCCAAATTCAGTACTCTGTCCTCCTGCCTTGGATAGTGGAAAGTTAATAAAATGAATCATACAAGATAATGACATTATTCTCTGGGCATTCTTTCTTCTAATCAAACAAATCTTTTCAGACATATCACACTCTTAAATCCTAGAAGTTCATAAAAAAGGGGAGGGGTGAAGAGAACAGTGAGAATCTAGGCCTCTTGTAGGCAAGAATATAGCCAACTCAAAAATTAAGGCCAGAAAAAGCCTGGGCATCTGTTTGCCATTTTAAACTCAGCCCTAGAGTAAATCATCTCAGGGATTCTATTAAATCTACAGTTGTCTACAACCTTTTTAGTTTGTTTATTTCTTTGCTCACACGAAATGCCACGCATCCAAAAACTCTGGATCAGAGAGCAAACAACTTCAATCTAAGTTCAAGCTGTGGACGATCAAGAATGAGACTCAGTATTTACTTTGCCTTATGCTCAGTTTTATGTGGAGGAAAAATAAGAATCTGATGTCCAGGACAAAGAAGAAAAAAGGTGTATTTCACCTCTTCCCTATAACTAACCTGCTTCTCTAATCCTATGGTCTCACTGCAACACACCCCTATATAAAGGGATGTCAGTGTGAGTGCACGTGCCTATGTAAAAACAATCTTACTTTCTTATCAGCATAATTCAAAAGAGAGTATACATATTTTCAGCTACGCGGATTATCTTGAAGACTCATGGAATTTTAAAACTAGATGTGGATCATTTAATCTGTCTTCTCATTTAACGAGACTCAGAGAGTTTAAGTGATTGACTTATCCAAAGTCACTCCACTAGTTGATGGCAGCTGCTAAGCAGAACGCAGTTCAAAACCAACACAGGGCAGCAACAAGCAAGGTTGTTTAGAAGATCAGCAGCAACTGTATCATTCCCCAGGATGGGGGCCTGTCCCCAAAATCTTGTCAGAAAGCCACAACATGGATCAGCCAACAAAAAGAGCAGGGCCTAAAGTCTAAGCAAAGTCCCTCTAACTTGACAGTCCTTAGCATGTACATGATAGGCTTTGGGTGTTTATTTGGCTGAAAAACAGGCTTTCCACCTGGAAAAAATCTTTTTTAGAGTTTAAAAGACTCAAAGACAAGACTCTTAAATTTAGGGAGCATAGACTATACTAGACTAGTCCTACTAGTCCTTGACTCCTAAAGAGCTTAAAAATTAGTTGGGACATCTTGAAGCAAACACATAGGATTTTATAATGTTACAAGTTTTGCTCTCTGGCCATATTTCTCCACCTTTGCCTAGACTCAAATGAGTAGCCATTAAAACTGATTTCCCTTGGTGAGATCCTCTGAGAGGAATAACCTTTATTAACGTCAAACAACACTGTGTACATAAATTATCCGAACTCTTTAAGCTAATTGGAAATTGCAACTTGATAACAACATTGCCAATCCAGATGGACAACTATATATTGTGACCCAACATACTTCAAACACACTATAAAAATGTAGAATGTGGACTATGACCTTTAAAAATAGAAAAAAAGAATTACTTATGTAAACTGAATTTCCCAGCAATTATAACTAAAATGCTGATTAACACGGGATAGAAAGGTGATGTACTGGAAGCATATTCCAGCCCAAGTCATATCATGAGATGAAGTTTTGGATCAATTTCAAGGGAATCCTTCTAAATATTCATTATGTTCTTTTGAACGAATAGTGCTCAATTAAAGAAGCACAATGGTTTTCAAAAACTTTGCTTACAAGAGTCCAAGAAGTTCTGCCCTTCTGTGTTCACAGAAAGGTACCAGGGTAGGGGGAAGTGGGCAGGGGAAAGCAACCTGGTGGGCTCTCCCCTCCGGCTCCAATGTGGTCTGCTCAACTTCTGATAACACAATGTTTGACAAAACATTTGCTTGGCTAAATAAGGTTCAAAAGCTAACACCTCAGATGAATGGAGAAATTTAAATTAATATACAGGGAGAAGTGCCAAAACGTTATTTTCCTCGAATCATACCCTTCAACCCTCAACCTTGATGATACAGTCCTGCTAAAACAAACTGCAGTGGGCAGACCTTAGAATAAAAAGTTCCACAATTCAGTTCTATTGAGTTAAGCATACACTTATTAAATTAACAGACTCGGTCAGGTACTTTGCCTTACACAGGGAGAGAGTATATCATCCCATTCTACAGAGAAGACTGAAGCTCTGTATGCGTTGAGTGCTTTGTCTGGTCACAGTTAATGGCAGAGTTGGGAATGGCAATCAACACTTAGTCCGCAACTTTCTTTTGACTATACCAAATAAAGAGAACCTGCTATTCTTCCATTTGTTGGACAACCACATGATCATGAAGTGATTATAAGCCAAGAAGGGATATAAGAGTCTTTTATTTCAATGTAAATATAAACAATAAAAAAAAACAAATGTGTTAAAATACTGACATATTTGATTGCAAGCATTTAGGAGCAGGGCTGGAAAGGAGGGATCCTCTATCTTTAATTTTAGCTAGATATAATGTAAATGTAAAAACTAATTACAAAACTAATGTTATGGAATAATATACAGATAGAGAATTCACTTGAAGATTAAAGAAAAAGCAAAAGCTAAAAATCATACTAACCTGCAACTGATTTTACCAAATCTACATCCCTACCTTTTTTTGTTCTAACTATGCAAACTTAAGAAAATAGAGCACTTTCCAATCTCATTTTAAAAATCATATTTCCAAAACCGAAAAATATTTGAGCTTTACTGCTTGGGATGATTAAAGATAAACAATAACTTTTGGAATTCATGTATTTTCTAATCTTGCATAACTGTGACAGAACCAAGCTTCTAATTAGAAATATAAAACACAGAATTTTGAAACTTAGAGGGACCTGAGACATACTCCAGTTCAATGATTTCATTTTACAGATTCAGACACTGAGGTCCTGAAAGGTTAAATGACGGGCCTGACCACACACGCAGCTAGTTAGTAACAGTGCTGCAACTCCAACCACTGGCCTGGAGTTCTTTTCACTACAGCAAGCACTTTAAATTATAACCAGAGTATAAGTAACGTTCTCCAAAAATGTGTCAGAGGCTATAGATGGGCACAGAACCAGCCATCATAAACAATGATCATTACTTCAATAAAAAGGACGTTTAACTCTCTCTGACACAACCAAATTATCCAATCACTTCTGCCTTAGTTTCTTCCTTGAAGTACAGATATTTTTGACATATGCTATGTTGCAAAGAATAAAAAGCTCAAGTTTTGCCAACATTTGAGGTTGAAAAGTGTAAGAGCTTTTGAGGAGACAAACAATATGGAAAACACACTGAATTTACTATAGCGATTATAACTGATAATTTACAATTGAGAACTTTCTCCGATTCTACCCTACTCATATAAAGCAGAAAGAATTCGGTATGAAATTTGTGAAAAGTAATAAAACTAACAGGAAGCTAAGTCACCATTCAAAGATGTTGGATGGACTGGAAGTCTAAACACATGTATGTACCGGGAGAAATGTAGAAGAAATAGGAAAGGGTGAATTTTTAAAAAGATGTTACTTGGCTGACCTAAAAGTTATAACATGCACTCACATGTTAAGAGTGTCACTTTTTCTGATTCTATTAAAAGATATGCTTCTATCTCTAACCCATTCTACCTTAATCAAGTGTGGGAATAACCAAAATTTAGTGTTTAATTTCTTTTGACGGTCTCAAATATTGTTTCTTGCGTGTGTTTTGGTCTTGGAAGGCACTTTCAGAAGTTTTATTTAAAGATCCCTTTTTCCATAACCATGACTGTGGTGAAGAGAGAGAAACACAAAGGAAACCCGAGGTCACTGCGACCCTCACAAAGTAGGACTCTATAAACTGTATTTAATGGCCCCCAATTGCACAGAGCCATGGCTAAGGGAGAAAAGTGCTGTTTTCACCTTTTATTCAATTCATTCACACATTTAATTCTACTGCCAAAACTGTTGATGTGTTTTATGTTTTTGCAATCAGCTAACAGCGGCATTTTGGATCCCAACCCCAGACAGTCCTGTTTTCAGTAAGAGCCCTTCTTTTTAATAAACACAGCCAAAGCTTCCATAGGTAGCACTGATACGAGGCAGACACAGAATAAAGTGCTAATGGACAGTTGTGGTGACCCTAAACACGCTATGTAACACTTCTTGTGCACAAATGATAGAAAACTGTTCTGTAAAACAACTGTATTATTCAAAAGAACATCATATGTGCACCAATATCCGGGCACCACACAAACCACTGCGCTGGAACACAAATCCCTGGGCCACACCTTCTTGAGATGGGGAAGTGGTGCTCATCTGAGGTGGCCAGTCCTAAACCGAAGGCATTTTAAAATGTCACTTAGAAATCAGCTTCTACAAGAAAAAGAGGCAAACAACTGCTGCTTACCTGGTCACACTGAGCACATGTGGAATCATAATCAGATGCCACAGGACAGATAGCAAATGACCATCCCGGGCTACCAATATGATTTTTGCAATGTCTAGAGTGATAAAGATCTCTCTGTGTAAAGGCAACCAGTTTGCTTATTTACTAGGCAAAAACAATATGTAGCAATGCAATTTCTTCACATGATTTTGGGAAATAGGAAGTATATTTTTGGGCATGGATTCTTAAAAAAATAAGATAAAAACAAAATTTATAAAATGAAAAAAACAATCATAATCCTTCCTTAACTTTATGAGTCTACAGCACTGTCACAACCATTGTTTCAGACTGTGCTATCAAGATAGGAAGTTTGTTCTTTCTCAAATAGCAAAACTAGGTAATATAAATAACTGATTCAAAGATTAAGAATCCTGAATTCTTACAAAATCGAATTTTCACAACTTGAGGACTTTATGTTACCTAACTAAAAGTGCTCCATGCAACTTAAAACTAGTGCCATGTAGTGTAAGAGGGAAATAAGTGGGTGGCTTGTGTAACACAAAATTACTCTCGAGACTGTGTTCAACTAAAATAAAATAGGTAAAAAAAAAAAAAAAAAAAATCTCTGTCCCAGTTCATGTTCTGCATATTAGAAAGCAAAGTTTATAATAAAATTTCAATTCAACTCCAAAAGCTAGACCTCAAATAAACTTAAAAATCAGCTATACAAATTTATTCTGTGGTGAAATTAAAAAGGACATGAGGCCGGGCGCGGTGGCTCCCGCCTGTAATCCTAGCTCTTGGGAGGCCGAGGTGGGCGGATTGCTCAAGGTCAGGAGTTCAAAATCAGCCTGAGCAAGAGCGAGACCCCGTCTCTACTATAAATAGAAAGAAATTAATTGGCCAACTGATATATATATATAAAAAAAAAAAAATTAGCCGGGCATGGTGGCGCATGCCTGTAATCCCAGCTACTCGGGAGGCTGAGGCAGAAGGATCGCTCGAGCCCAGGAGATTGAGGTTGCTGTGAGCTAGGCTGACGCCACGGCACTCACTCTAGCCTGGACAACAAAGCGAGACTCTGTCTCAAAAAAAAAAAAGGACATGAAAGTACCACCATCCATACCTTACAACAGTCCACAAAGTAGCCACTCAGCATCAACTCTCTTTTTTGGTCTATATCTCCAGATGCTAATCTATAGATTTGTTTTCACCTAAACATTACTCCCATGTGCTCGTTCATATTATTATGATAGTATTATATTATATTAATATTATCCTATTTACTATCTTCATCTTGCTTATAAATCAGAATTAGTTTTTCAGAAATTTTAATAACTAAAACATTAATATATGTGTATGTATACTACACACATACGTGTGTGTGTAGACATAGCTCAGATGCAAAGGCAAAAGAAATGATTATTATCTTATTAGCTATGTCCTGACTATTGTGTTTATAAAAAGAAATAAAATCTGAAACATTATTTTAATTTTTACAACCACAGCAAGCAATCTGAACAATAATTTCCTTTGCAAATTTTTATCTGAATGAAAAAAAAGTTTCCTTTGATCATTTGCAATAGACTTTGTTTCATGTATCTGAAGTACAACAATTTGTGCAACGGCAGAAAATAAGAATCTAAAAAATGTTAAAGTCAAAGATAATACATAAAAATGCCATTTGACAAAAGTATTTAGATGTTCACTGTAAGGTATTTTCCACCACAATTTAGAATTTTTAAATTTTAAAGCTCAGGTTCAATTAGGCCCTGAAAGGAGAGCATGGTATAGAACTCTAAGCAGCCTACTGCATTCATTTATTGTTCAGTTCACAGTCTCTGAATACAACACAATCCACCAACAGAGTCAGCTTTCATAATTCAGCAGTACAAAGTCTGCAAACACATGTAACCTAGATCCATATTTCCCAGTGACAGCATATGATAGCAGAATGTGAAGTATTAATGCTGGTGTCACTACAGTCCTACACTCTACTGCACTTTAAGAGAAAGCAGCTGCTGAGATGAAATGTGTGCCAACTGTCTGAAGACAGAAACATAAGAAACATTCCTTCTGTTACAAAGGGAGAGACACACACAAACAGACTTGCTTTTAGACGCAACAAGCACAAAGTTTCTTACTTTTGCCTTTTAAATTTCTCAAAAACACTTACCAATTCTGCATAAGCAGAAAGATACACATTTAAAAAAAAATCTCAACTTCCTTCTCAGGAAAGTAATCCCAAAAGGAGGTTATGATTATACATCTGCAAGTCAAAGGGTAGAAACTATACACACTATATATCTAATGAGTTCACACACCTATGCAAAGATAATTGCCGTCTATGGAACAGATAACATTGACCAGCTGAGCATTTCATACTAACACCATATGGTCCTTAGGCCTTCCAAAGAATACTTCCTCTAGCATCTTCATAAAAAATATTATCTTGAAATAATCATATGAAATCTTTGTTCTAACACATTCACATAGAAACCAGGCTGTCTCTTTCCAAACCAAGAACCTGGTAGGTCTGTTAATTTTAACAAACCCTTCTAAAGGGGTAAAGTCTGTATGTCTGAAATGGCATTTTTTCTTTTTTCTTGATATAAAGATTGGCAATTTGTTAAAGAACCATGGTATCCTGATTTGTACGGGATGTATTCTTTTAACAGTGCAAAATGAACCAAAGTACTGTACTGCTATCTTTTAAACACAGCTCTGCCATAACAATAAGAGTGTGACATAATCTGAACTGTTTGGTGATAATTCACTTAAAAACTAGTACAACCTCATTGACCCCCTTATCAAACAATTTATTGTGCATTTGCACACTGGACAATGAAATAGAGGAGGCAAAGTATTAACGGTGACACTATTTGGCAAGCTTATAGTGCAGTTCATTCAAAAGGCAATTTTAAAATTGAATGAAGAGGTTTGACTAGGCAATAAAAACAGCCACAATGCCAGTGAACAGTACTTAGGAGGAAAGCCTCTAATTATCCTATTTATAAATCAACAGCAATTTTACTGATGACTTCTTCTCAAAGTTGATTAAAATAACTTCAAAAAAATTTTTAAACTATATCATATGCATTTTATTAAACTATAATTTAAAAATATTACTGATTGAAAATGATAAAAACTTGAGAGCAAGAATGAGACAGCATTTCTGAAGAGAAACATTCCTACGACGCTCTGCAACATAATTATAGCACTGCCCTTGGGGAAGGGGATTTTATTTTATAATGAGAATGTTTACACTGTTATGGGGTTCAATCTATCTGGGAGGGAAGGTTAAACTTCTTTCCATTAAAGACAGCCTTATAATGAAAAGCTCTGAAAGGAGAATGGAGTCTAATATAGTAGATGTAATGGCCTATTAAATGATTCACACACAAAAAATGAATCAAATTCATTGTATCTTACTGCTGTTTTATGACAAAATTGTTGAAAAATAAAACTATTGTCAAGATAATTGCATATTACATAGGCTGTATTACTGTAAGCAGTACTCTTATTGGATGACCTAGAGTCTAATTTTTAGGTACATTAACAGGACATTACATTTTAAATACTTTACATTATTGGAATGTTTTAAAAGAATTCCACTTTTACTCTGTTGGCAAAATCAATTTAGACTTAAAGTCATGCTGCAATTGTGCATCATTCTTTTTCAATTAAAATTTTCCATATATCCTTTATGATGTCATTCTTACATTCCTGCAACAGATGCTTGTTTATATACCAATTTACTAAACTGCTGCTGTACTGGTAATACACAATTGTAGATGTAACCTCTCTGTCTAGTTTACATCCCCAGATCTCCTCTCAATAAATGTATATTTTCAAAATAATTTGCCTCTTTAGCAATAATCTATAATTACCAAACAATCTCTTCTATTGAAAAAACAAAAACAAAATGTCTCTGTATTTTTAGAGTGTACAATTAAATACACATTTCTGGAAAGAATGACATCCTTAAAATTTTGGGTGTTTCCATGAATGAGTTCAAGCAGCACAATTTTAAAATATATTTTAGAGCCCCGACTTGAGCATTATACAAGAAATCCATGTAACAAAAATAGTTGTACCCCCTTAATTAATATTTTGGGGGGAATGTATTTTAGAAGGCACAAGTCAAAAAGAGATACATTACTTCTGCCCTCTGAGAACCCATCAAGAAATGTCTCAGACTAGCAATAATACCATAGCTGTTTATTAACTGAAGCTTGAGCAATATATAACATCACATCCATTTTTAAAGCAATACCATAGCAGTGTTAACCAAGCCATATGTATAATCTATCAGCATTGTTACTATGTCTCTGCAAGGTTTCAAAATAGAACAATCAAAACCTCCCACAGATTAAAATTTAGCTCCCTAAATTAAAGAAATCCATCTATTTGGGGAAAAAAGGAGTATAAAAAATATATATTGATTTCAGATTTGTGAGTGAATACAGACTGAAAACTACTTTTTGCACATCATCAGTACTTAATTTGAGTACAGTGATGCTGTGATTCTGTTAAAGGAAGCTCTTCATTTAAAAAACATTTATCTCTGAATATATATGTGTGAAATTCTGGCACTGAAACTTTCATAAGAGTCTTGAAGGAAAATTGTCATGTTGGATCAAACGCTAAGAAGTATCACCTCTTTTTCAAAAATAATTTTCCGTTACAACTGAAAATATTTTTGTCCCACGTATAAACAAATTTCTTCTAATTTTATAACCTTTTATTTATCAGGGGATTGCCTGTCGTTAGCAAATTTTGCACCCTCAAGTTACTGAAAATACAAAATATTTTCCTTTAAACGGAAAAATACCTCTACTGAAAAACTTTTAACTGCTTACTACTGCTATTTATGTTTAATGTTTGTTTCACCTCATTCTCTAATATACATCAGGCTTTTGTACAATCTGCAGAGTGGAGTATTTTTGAGTTTCATTTCTCCCATTTCGTCCCTCCTTCAGGTGAGTTTTGGAGGAAAAGTTGTTGAGCTTTCTAGAGAAGGTTTCTTGAGGGCCAAGATAAAGCAAGAAAGAGAAAACCAAGGTATTTATTTATTTTTTACCTTTAATATTTAACTGTCAAAGAACACAATTCAGAAATATAAGTGATGAAACAAACACCTGGTGCTGTGGCAAATGATTAATTTTGGATGTTTGTGGAAGAAGGGAAAAAAATTATGTGATTTAGCAGAGCAGGAAGAAGGCCCAGAGAAGTTCTGGAAAAGGCAGAAGGCCACTTTACTACAATTACAGTTGGTCAGGATATGATAATACTAGGGAAATTTGATAGGAGCACTGGAGAAAACCTTCAGGGGAAAATACAGAATATAGGCCGGGCACGGTGGCTCACGCCTGTAATCCTAGCTTTCTGGGAGGCCGAGGTGGGCGGATTGCTCAAGGACAAGAGTTCGAAACCAGCCTGAGCAAGAGCGAGACCCTGTCTCTACTATAAATAGAAATAAATTAATTAGCCAACCAATATATATATAGAAAAAATTAGCTGGGCATGGTGGTGCATTCCTGTAGTCCCAGCTACTCGGGAGGCTGAGGCAGTAGGATTGCTTGAGCCCAAGAGTTTGAGGTTGCTGTGAGCTAGGCTGATGCCACGGCACTCATTCTAGCCTGGGCAACAAAGTGAGACTCTGTCTCAAAAAAAAAAAAAGAAAAGAAAATACAGAATAGTTCAGAGGACTCCTGCAGTAAGGAAGTACTCGGGTGCTAGCTACCTCCCTCCTTCACCTAATAATACATGAAGGAAAAGGGAAGGAGAAAGGGGGGAAGGGAAAAGAAGATGGGGAGGAGAGGAGAGGAAGAGAGAAGAGAGGGGAGGCCTGAGGAGAGCAGGAGAGAGCAGAGCAAAGACAGCTACTTAACCGGAATCTACATTTGTCACACATGTCCACATCCTTGTACAATAATCATTCTGAAAGAAGCCTGAGCCACTGTGTCAATACTGTCCTTGACTGGGGATTCAGGGGTACAGAGAAAGCCTGTCACTATCATGTGTGGGTGTACATTGCTAATGCACTTTAGGGGTTATTCAAAGATAGATTTCTAAAACACAACAAAAAAGCCTCTTTTGCTGCTATTTTATTTCTTTATGGAAGAAGACTTAGCAAAAGAAAAAAAAAACAGCAAATGTATAAGGAAGCTCAGTGCTGCTGTGGATGCACTCTTAGAATGCTATATAAATACAAAAAACATAGGTAATCTGATCCAAGCACAATATTTGGCTACCAGAAGCCTGATGTGATTCAAAGAAAGGCGGTTAAAAAAAAAAAAAATACTAACACTGGTCATTAGATAAATCAGTAAATCTATGCCCCAAAGAACTATATTAAAAACAAAGCATGTGGGTGGGGTATACTGTTCTGTCAAGTATGGATGGGAAGATTTCTAGTTCTGCTTGAATCCTTCCTCATCTCTACCATTTTCTTGGTTATAAGGTAGTAGTAAGTAGTATATGAAGGTTGAACATACCCATATAGTTGAAAATTGTAATGATTATAGGCATGTATATCATAATTCCTCTTACATTACAGATGAAGAAATTATGGCTCAGGTCAACTGACTTGTCCAGAATACCACACAGCAAGGAAGCAGAGGTGCTGGGAACTGAACTCAGGTTTCTGGCTCCCAGTCATTGGCTCTATAGACTTTGCCACTTAACCTTTAGCTGAAAAACATTTTCATCTGAATCACATACAACATTCATCATCCCTGAGGAGTTATTATTATTTAAAGCGAATTAAAATACACAGACACACACACACACCAAACATACACACACACACACTCACAAATTATTACACTCCTTAGATTGAAGAGAGCTATGTTTGCTTTGGTTTCATGGCTTTGCAAAGAAGGTGGAACATCCTCACTGTCCCTCTCCAAAGAGGCCAGCAGTTGCCTTACAAAGGAAGCATTAGGTAGAAAGAAGCACAGAATATTGCCTGAAGCTGGCTCTACAAACAGAATGCTATAAACCTGACTAAATGACAAGAATGGCAACACCTAACCCCATCGACCCAAATAAGAATGTAGTCTACACACATGGACCCGAAGTCAAATTGTAGGTGTGGTCAGAAAAGGCCACAGAGCTTCCATCTGCCTCTCTTGGAATACTTTCTCTAGGGACTTAAGCCTCCATGCAAGAAATCTGACTATCTTGAGAAAATCATGGATGAGAGGCATGCTGACCAACAGTGTCAGCTGAGCCCAGACTTGAACCATTCCTGCTGAGGGACCAGCCATGTGAGAGGAGCCTCTTGGACACTTTGGACCAGCCCATGCACCAGCTAAGAACCACTGAATCACCACTGTCAACGCCACTGGGAGAAAAGTCACTTGGGCAAGCTTCGCCCAAATTTCTGACTCACAGAACCCCTGAGGTATAATAAAAGAATTATTTAAAGACACTAAGTTTTGGAATTAGTTTGTTATACAGCAATGTATAGCCAGAACAAGGCCTTAATTTTCTCAACTGCAAAACTAGAGAAATGTTACCGGAGGATTATAGTGAGGATTAAATGAGAAGTATACAGTGGCCATAAGTGATCCATAAAGGAGAGACAAATAATGTTATAATCGGAATGATGATGATCCCAAAAGCTCTTTCCAATACTGAAAACACTGCATCTATCCCAGATAAGCATCACAAGATGAAAGCTCCAGTTCTGGCCCTGCCACTGGTGAACCGTGTGCACTTGACAAATCAAAGAACTTTGCCTCCCCCAGCCTGTTTTCATCCGGGAGTCAGACAGGAAAGGCAAAACAAATGAAGGGGCTGATGTAAGACACAGGGATATATGGTCTTTAAAACATTTTTAAAACACAAATCAAAACTCGTAAGGGTGTTTTTCAATTTCACTTTGGTGAAACATATGGTCCTCTTGGTCTAGCTTTTATTTATTTATTTTGTTTCTAACAATAAAACATGTGAATAGAGAATTATTTCTCTACTATAAGAGGGTTTCTCTACTGTATGTAAAATAACACAAGGGTCAAAATGGGTAATGGTGGGAACTTGGGTGAACTAGAGAGAACTTATTCCAGGCAAGAGGACAAACACCACTGACCTCTAAGCCAACTTCCACCATGTTGCACCATGAGCCATGAGAACCAGTATTCTTTGATCTTTTGACTTTCCTGAGAATTCAGAAAGGTTCAGCCCCTAGACAACCAGCTGGCATGTCCAGGATAGCATCTAGAGGCTAGCTCTCCTAGGTGATCTTTTTCTTGCTTTGGTGAGCCATGAGACTTTAGACAAACTGTTTAACTATTTTTCAGCATCAACTTCCTTTCCTGTACAATCGGGTAAAAGCAATAGTTTCGACGGTTCCTTCCATTTCAAAATTGTGGAATTCTACTAATTCACCATGGGAGGACTGGGAAGAATGGTGGATTTGGAGAATATGCATATACCAAGTGTGAGCATTTATGCATTCTTTTATAAAAATAAGAAACACTAGTTTCTTATTTTAGTAATAGTAATAATAATTTCCCCAAGTGTTGGCTGTGACTCACCAAATACAGTTCAAGACTCAGTAATGAATCAGGACCTGTCATGCTTGTCCACGAAGGTCATTTCCTCAGAATTTACAACTAGTCCTCTAGATTTCATCTTTTTAATTGTTCTTCAAACATTTCATATCTCTCCTAACTAAACAATAGTTTCCTACATGACAGTAAGATACTGTCATTCAAAGATTTAAAGCATGAACCAAGAAGGGCAAACATAGTTTCTCCTCTTGGCACCTTATTTTCCAGATGAGAGGTAACACTAATTCTTTTGTGGTAGGCATACTGTCTATAAATAGTATTGCTTTCACATCAATTTTTCTCTTCACTAAATCAACGGTAGCAAAACTTTAGTGTGCATTAAGAATCACCTGGAACACGTGTTAAATATTCAGATTCTCAGGTTCCATCCCAAGAGATTCTGACTGAGTGGCTCCCTAGTATGCTCCAGGAACCTGCATTTTTAATAATTGCCTTGGTGAATTTTGATCTGTATGGGCATTTGACCACACACTTTGAAATTCTGCCTTAAAGCATGACATGGTTGAGCACAGGGGTCAGCAAACTTTTTCTGTAAAGAACTAGATTATAAATATTTTAGGCTTGTGAGCCACAGGTAGCTGCTCTGCCACTGTACTGTGAATGCATTTATAGACAATACACAAATAAATGGGTGTGTCTATGTTTTAATAAAATATTATTTACAAAAACAGGTGGCCAGCTCCTGGCCATAGTTTGCCAAACCTTGTTCTAGAACATGAACTAAAAATCAAATGTATTATGTAAGCACCATAATATAATACTGGTACTAGATGCCTTGTCAAGAGGGTTGACAAATAGACTGAAGTCACAACCACGCTCTTTGAAAAAGTGTTCTTTGGTTAGTTGGTAACATCAACAGTAATGCTAAATGGGGGAGTGTTAGATGTGGGCTTTCATTTTGGCCTTCAAATCTTACCTTAGAAGGTAAGAAAATGAAGAAATAACATTTCAGAGAATTTAAAAGTGGAACAGCTTATACCTTTAAGTTATAGAATTCAACTATACATACCCTGCAAGAAGGAAAACTAAGAATCAAGGTAGTGAGAACAGTTCCACCAACCATTTCCTCCAATAATCCTTTCCACCCAAGAGATGGGGGATGTGAATTGGCTATTGTTCTAAGAAGTCTCAGTTCTCAGTTGCCTCTGTGAGGTTTTGAGTTTGAGCCTAGTGTTTAAAGATACATTCATAAATTCTGTATGACATCAATTCTAAAGACAGCTATATCTGCAGGTGCACAAAAAACATTCTAACACTAAAAGAAAACAACTTGCCTTTTGAGATTTATTGAACACAAGGCCCTACAACAGTCTCTACTTCAGTACCCTCCTATGGGATGTTTCAAAGGTAATGTAAAAACCATGAGATTTCCAACTTAAACTCATTGATTTCAGAACCTAATTTCCTACATAATTTGTAGCTCCACTGTACATTATTTATTGATTATCACATACATTATGAAGGCCCCAAATCTCTGTATATTTTTGCTAAAAATTACCTCGACAGGTATACCGATTCACTGGTTTCCATGTTGTTACAAAGAACTACAGCAGAGATGGGGTTAAAGAGCTCCTTGCTCTTTTTGTTTCTCCTAGGTTTCTGCTGGGTTTCTCTTGTTTCTGTTTGGGTTAACATTGTGCTCTTAGCATTCTGACTAGAGAGTAGGCAGGGAGTAAAAATGGCAGGGTGAGTAGGAATGGAGATGTAGCCAGAATTGGTTGAGAGTCTACTATGTACCAATAATTTCATATATGTTATTTCATTTAAACTCTCACAACATGCTATGATGAGAATTGCTATTCCCATTTTAGAGGACAATGATTCAGTGAAGCAAAGTAAATTGCCTGATATTACATAGGGGAAATTGTAAATCTTGGGTTTAAATTAAGGACCCTCAAATTTCAAAGTCCCAATTTTACCTTACCATACTAACTTCCAAGAAAAACTCAAATAAAGCTACCAAACTACAATGACACTCATGTTTAGTAAAGAAAACAGCTAGATAAAAGGGGATTTGAAATTTTTTTCATACATTTTCTTACTGAAATAATTTGTTGTTTGGATTATCAAACATATCAAGACAAGGCTAGATTCAAACACTGTGGGAACATTCATTCAAATGGTGGAGTAGAAAGAAAGCTTCTTTGGTGCTTCTTTGTTTGGCCCTTTTCTCCTTTCTGGTGTCCTTTTATCTACCCAGACGCTCTATGTCCACAGGCCAATTTCCCTGAGTCCCAGAATCTCCCCATGTCTGCGCTCTCCGAATAGCACCAGATCATTTTTATTTCCATTTGTTCTAATAAAACCAATCTAATCTGAGATCTTATCATTAAATCTTTAAATGACAAAAGTAACCTTTAGCATAACATAAAAGCCAGCTGTTTGATAAGATCAATAAAACTGATAATACCTTAGTGTGATTAAATAGGAAAAAAGAGAGAAGAACCAATTACCAATACCAGGAATGAAAGAGTTGATATTACCTCAGAAACAACACAAACTAAAGCACAAAAAGAAAATGCTATGAACAACTTTATATCAACAAATTTAACAATTTAAATGAAACAGACAAATTCCTTGAGAGAAACCAACTATCTCAGCAAGCAATACTTGCATAATCTAATATCTATTAAAGAAATTGAGTTTGTAGTTAAAAACATTTCCACAAAGAAATCACTAGGCCCAGATGGCTTAACTGGTGATTCTACCAAACACTTATGGAAGAAATAATACCAATTCTACACAAACTCTTCAACAAAATTGAAGAGGAAGGAATATTTCCCAATTCATTCAATGAGGCCAGCATTACTCTGATACCAAAATCAGACAGACATTACCAAAATAGAAAACTATAGACCAATAGACACAAAAGTTCTTTAAAAAATTTTAGAAATTTAATTTAACAATATATAAAAAGGATAATAAATTATGACCAGGTGTGATTCATTTCAAGAATGAAAGATAGTTAACATTAAAAAAGCAATGTAATTAATTACATAACAGACTAAACAAACAAAGATTATCTCTAGATGCAGAAAAGGGATTTGATGAAACCCAACATCTACTCCTGATGAAACTCAGTACTTTAGCAACAAAAGGGAACTTCTTTAATCTGATAAGGAGAATGTAAGAAAAACTTAAGGCTAATATCATGCTTAATAGTTAAAGACCAAATGCTTTCCCTCTAAAATCAAAAAATGGCAACAATGTCTACTCTTACCACTTCTACTCAACATAATACTGGAGAATCTATCCCATGCAATAAAGAAAGAAAAATACATATAAGTTACTAATATTGGAAAAGGAGATATAAAACTCTCTCTCTCTCTTTTTTTTTTTTTTGAGACAGCGTTTTGCTCTGTTGTCATAGGTAGAATGCAGTGGCACCATCATAGCTCACTGCAACCTCAAACTCCTGGGTTCAAGCGATACTCCTGCCTCAGCCTCTCAAGTAGCTGGGATTACAGACGCACGCCATGACACTCAGATAATTTTTTCTATTTTTAGTAGAGATGGGGTTCTCACTCTTGCTCAGGCTGGTCTTGAACTCTTAAGTTCAAGCAATCTTCCTGCCTCGGCCTCCCAGAGTACTAGGATTATAGATAGGTGTGAGCCACTGCACCTGGCCTTTAAAACTGTCTTTATTTACACATGATATTATTAACTAGGTAGAAAATATGATAAAATCTATAAAAATGTTATTTTTAAAAAGTTACTTTAAAAATGCAAGACTCCTGGATACAAGATAAAAATATAAACGTTAATTGTATTTCTGTTCAGCAGTTAATGGTCAGAAACCAAAAGCAGTAAAAAAACCATAATAGCCTAAAATATGAAATACTGAGGGACATACTGAACAAAATATGTATATTATGAAACATTGCTGAAAAAAATTAAGGAATATATTAACAGAGAGATATACTGTATGCATGGATCAGAAGATTTAATGTTGTTAATATGTCAAGTCTCTTAAATTGACCAATAGTTTCAAAGCAAGACCATTCAAAATCTCAGAGGGCTTCTTTTCTTTTTTTAAGAAAGTGACAGCCTTATTCTACAATTCATTTGGAAATGCAAAGAACTTAGGATAGTCAAAACAAATTTGAAAAAGAAGAAAAAACTTGGAGGACTCATATTACTTGACTTTAAGACTTATTATTATAAATAGAATAATCATCATTACACTACTTTTATCAAGATAGATAAATAGGTCTATGGCCTAGAATAAAGAATCAGGAAACAGACCTACACATATATTGTCAATTAATTTTTAATAAGGTTCTAAAAGCAATTCAGTAAAGAAAATATAGTTTTTTTCTAACAAATGGTGCTAGAACAATTGAATATCTCTATGTAAAAAAAAAATGAACTTGGATCCATACCTCATACCATAAATAAAGATTAAATCAAAATGGATCATAAATCTAAGTATAAAGTCTATATTTTAAAATATCCAGGAAAGAAAAAAAACCTAGAAGAAAACTTTTATAGTTTGGGGTTAGGTAAAGATCCCAAAAATGTGATGTATAAAAGAAAACACATAAATTAGACTTTATCAAAATTAAGAACTCCACTCTTCAAAAGATACCATTAAAGACAAGGTACAGCCTAGAAGAATATTATAAAATATGATACACATCTATCAAAAATTAGAAAAGACTGATCATTTCAAGTGTTGGTGAGGATGTGGAGAAACTGGAACTCTCTGCATTCTTTGCCCTGCAAGTGGGAATGCAAAAGGTACAACTGCTTTGGAAAACTTTGGTAATTTCTTCAAAAAATAAACACACACACCTACCATACGACCCATTTATTTCACCCCTAGGTATTTACTCAAGAGGAATGAAAGCTTATTTACATACAAAGACTTGCACATAAATGTTCAAAGTACCTTCATTTATAATATCCTAAAACCTAAAAATGCCCATCAACAAGTGGATAGATAAACAAGTTGTGGCATATCCATACAATGGTATACTATTAATCAGTAATAAAAAAGAATGAATAATTGAACACCCAAACAAGAGTAGATCTAAAATAATCATGCTGAATGAAAGAAGATAATAAAAAAAAAAGAGTATATACTATATGCTTCCATTTATATAAAATCACAGAAAACTCAAACTAATTTGTAATGACAGAAAGCTTATCAATGGTTCCCGAGGTTGGTCATAGAAGTAAGGTGGTGAGGGTTGATGGGGGAAAGTTCACAGGGAACTTGAGGAAGCATTGGGGGTAATGGATATATGTTCATTATCTTGTCTGCAGTGATGGTTTTACAGGTGTATACATAAGTCAAGAGTTATCAAATTGTAAACTTTATGTGTAGTTTATTGTCTACCAATTTGCTCGCAGTAAAGCTGTTTTTAAAAATAATCTAACAAAATAATGTGGGCTTGCATTTTTATGAGGTTAATAAAAGCAATAGTTTCAGCTATTTTGAACTGTTGAAGTTGAAAGTAAAATGTATTTTTTATATAACTGACCATATACTGGGGAGGGGGTGAGAAGTCTAAGTGATCTTGAGGCAGTGGTTTCCTAACCATACCCACACCTGGCAGAAGAACCTAATTTCAGCCACTCATAGATCATTCAAATTCTTATCATGGACATATTATATATCATAAGGCTTTATGGTACTCAAAGGAAACTTTTTATAAATAAAAGACACATTTTATACATAATACTTTCAATATATATCAAAAGGAAACACTGAATATTTGGGGAAAACCACCAGGAATAACCAATATAAAAGTTTTATTCTAGTAAAGCTATTGGACTTATAGTGCAGAAAAATTATTTGGGGCAGCAATGTAAAAATATGAAGTTATTTATAAGGTGGAAAAAAATTAGCCGACCACTGTGACTTTTCTTTAATAATATTCAACACTAGATGACAGAAAGACTAATGAAAAAGCTTGTTGGTTATAATGGATTTACAGGGCTCTGAAATTCTATTTTTATAGGGATAATTTTTATTGATGAAATTACTTTAGAAAGAGTTCCTGGTATGTGGAATAACTTTTTTCAAAAGTTTAAAGATGAAGGAATAACACATACTATCAAAAACAACAAAGGAAATTGCCTGGCTAAAGCCAAGATGCCCACAAATATTCTTGATGTGAATGCATCTGACATCACATAAAGGAGGAACACATTTTTTAAAAAACTTATGAACTTAAAAATAAAGAAAGTAACAAGCTTGAAGACATACATCCCATGAGGGGTTGACATTTATGAAGCAATCATTTACAAAGTCTTGGGAAATGGTGCTGGAATGAGCTTTACTACCAAGTTAAGTACTATCAAATAAATAACTAAATTTAAAAAATTAAAAACCAAGCAAACAACTGTTTTATAAATTTTGCAGTTTCCTGTCCTTCAGGATTCAAAACCTGATCACCAAAATTGAGCTCCAAATGGAATATCAAAGTCAAATGTACTTTCTAAAGCTGTGGTCCCCAACCTTTTTGGCACCAGGGACCATTTTCATGGAAGATGATTTTTCCATGGACCAGGGAGCGGGAGCAGGGAGATGGTTTCAGGATGATTCAAGTGCATTACATTTATTGTGCACTTTATTTCTATTATTATTACATTGTAACACACAATGAAATAATTATACAACTCACCTGAGGTTGGAGACCCTTGTTTTAAAGAACAAAGTTTCCCCCAATAACACGAACATTAAATGAAAGTCGCATGGACCCAAAAGTAGTTAGTAAATAAGAGATGGAGTTGCAGAAGGGTCCAGAGAGCTGTTGTCATGGATAGAGAAAGTCAGTGGACTGCTTTAAGGGAAACAACATATACGAGGATATGCGTAAGGCATGTGTGTTACTGTCCATCATATCAATTGCATCAGTATATGCAGTAGCTCACACAGTGCTTGATACACAGCCTACACATTACTAAGCTTTGAAATGGTAACTATACACACATTTATATGTAGAATATTGCTTAGGAATACAATGTAATTATTTTATTTAAGAAGGCAGGGCCACAGAGGTTGAACTAGTTTGCAGTCCCACCAGCAGTGTAGGAGTGTTCCTCTCTCTCCGCAACCACGCCAGCATTTATTGTTTGGAGATTTTTTGATAAAGGCCATTCTCACTGGGGTTAAGTGATATCTCATTGTGGTTTTGATTTGCATTTCCCTGATGATTAGAGATGTTGAGCATTTCTTCATATGTTTGTTGGCCATTCTTCTGTCTTCTTTAGAAAAATTTCTGTTCAAGTCCTTTGCCCACTTTTTAATGGGGTTATTTGATTTTTTCTTCCTAATTTTCGTGAGTTCTAAGTATATTCTAGTTATCAGTCCCTTATCGGATGCATAGGATGCAAAAATTTTCTCCCATTCTGTAGGTTGTCTGTTTACTTTCATGACTATTTCTTTGGCTGTGCAGAAGCTTTGTAGTTTGATCATGTCCCATTTATTTATTTTTGTTGCTGCTGTGATTGCCTTTGGGGACTTCTTCATAAACTCTTTGCCCAGGCCGATGTCTAGGAGAGTGTTTCCAACTTTTTCCTCTAGAGTTCTAATAGTTTCATATCTTAGGTTTAAGTCTGTTATCCAGCGTGAGTTGGTTTTTGTGAGAGGTGAAAGGTGTGGGTCCTGTTTTAGCCTTCTACAGGTGGCTATCCAGTTTTCCCAGCACCATTTATTGAAGAGGGATTCTTTTCCCCAGCGTATGTTTTTGTCTGCTTTGTCAAAGATGAGATGGCTATATGAGGATGGTTTTATATCAGGATTCTCACATCGATACAAGTGAATCTACCATTTGATCCAGCAATCCCATTGCTGGGCATCTACCCAAATGATCCAGTGACACTCTACAAAAAAGACACCTGCACTCGAATGTTTATAGCAGCACAATTCATAATTGCAAGGCTGTGGAAACAGCCCAAGTGCCCATCAATCAAAGAATGGATTAATAAAATGTGGTATATGTACACCATGGAGTACTATTCAGCTCTAAGAAACAATGGTGATATAGCACACCTTATATTTTCCTGGTTAGAGCTGGAACCCATACTACTAAGTGAAGTATCCCAAGATTGGAAAAACAAGCACCAGATATATTCTCCAGCAAACTGGTATTAACTGAGTAGCACCTAAATGGACACATAGGTGCTACAGTAATAGGGTATTGGGCAGGTGGGAGGGGGGCGGGTATATACATACATGGTGAGTGGGATGTGCACCATCTGGGGGATGGTCATGATGGAGACTCAGACTTTTGGGGGGAGGGGGGGAAATGGGCATTTATTGAAACCTTAAAATCTGTACCCCCATAATATGCCAAAATAAAAAAAATAATTTAAAAAAAAAAAAAAGAAGGCAGGGCCAATCCTCAAACCAGTTCTAAAGTATGTTTCCCATTTCAAGTACACAGCCACAATCTCTCAAAATATCCTAAAATGTTAGTAGGAAATAGTGATGATCTAGGTTGTAATTCATATATCAATGATATAAGAACATGAGGACTTTAAAATGGTAACTTTTGATTAATTATACAATAAATTGTACATGAAATGTTAAAATGTGATTCTGTTTTTTTTTAAAAAAAGATTCAGATAAGATTAAAGGGGGAAGAGTTTTGCAAATAAGGAAATCCTTCTGATCATTAAACAGCTAAACCTCACAAATTCAGAATTAACTAATTTGGAATTTGGGATAATGTAAGCCTGACAGTAGGCTGAAACTACTCTTCTGGATATTTATATTAAAATAGGAAAATGCTATGCAAATATATTTGCATTCATTCATTCACCATATTAATCCCAAAAGTATATAACTAAACAAATGAACAGTCAACGGAATGTCCATAAATTTGTTCCCAACTTTAAGAACTAAGGTTGCCCCTTGGCCAGGTGAACTGAGTGCATCTGACAAAGCAAGCCTGTCAGCTTCATTCTCATATTTTGGTGGCGAGTTTGGTCCTTAAGGACAGGATCACATCTTATTCACCTTGTAAACTAGTACCCAGCACGATACAGCATTCAACAATAATCCAAAGATGCTGTGCATGTGGCTTTCTGGCCTCATCCCCAACTCTTTCCCATGTCACTACCTCCCATACTCCCAAAAGTCACTCTCCTTTTTCCAATTCCCAGCCCTTCGCTTCACTTCAAATGCTCCTCTTCCTCCCCCATCCTTCTCCATGTAGCTTTTCCCATGTCTCACTCAGGGTCAGTTATTCTTACTCTCTCTTATATTTCCAAAAGTGTTTTGTTTTATCTCTACATTTGTCTCTTTAGTCCAACTTTTATAGGTCTGTTATATTCAAACATCTTAAAAATAATTTTATTTAGAATTGCACTTTTCATAAAACCATGAACGTTCTTGGCACATAGTAGGGACTCAGTGAATATGCACTGAATTGTCTCACTGAATTTAACACACATGACATGTGGGTGCACACATACACAACTCTCACACACAGAGTACACTAAGTCATTCAAATGACCTACTTTAGGAGATTGGTCTCAATAATAATAATATTAGACTATATTCATCAAGTACCTACTATCTGCTACACAATCTATTAGATGTATCGCACACATCATTTTAATCTTTATAATAACTCCTATCTCTTGAATAAAGAGAGCAAGGCTTGGAAAAGTTGAGTACATTAAACAGAGGAAGGTGCTGGTACATTGCTGAGTACAGATTCAAATCCAGGTATTCCTGGTTTAAAAGACCCTAATCCTCTTCTGTACATATCTTCCTTTTAATTTCTTTCCCTCCCACTTCCACCAGTATAGCTATCATTCCCATAATATATTATTTGGTCTTATATTTTCTAAGTTAGTCTATTTTCAAGGTTCCAGGTACCTATAATGCTTTATTAAGATTAAGGACGTTCTAAAGATTTTGCCTACTCTGATATTTTAAAAATCAATCTCCAAGCAAATAATTTCAGTGTTGCAATTGAATATATAGTTTGAAGATGTGGTAGGTATACTTGGAACAAATGTCACTCACCCTTGAAGCAGTTTGAAATACATTTAAAACTCTATACAAACAAAACCAGAGCCTCAAAAGCCCAATGTATATAAGAATAGGATATTCTCCAAAACAAAGTTTTGCAGCCCTTTCTTTGTGATAAATTTTATTATTATAGATGTCTGTGAAATTTCCCATTCTTCAAGAATATCTATTTCTTTCCTTTAAATAACAGGTCTTTAAAACAAGGGAGTTATAACTAATGGATTATAATATTTTTACCTTTAAAATCTGAATTTCTTGAACAAAACCACAAATGAAAGTATTTGTAGCAAGCACACTGAACCTTTCTTCTTCTATCAGCATATCGGCCTGCAATCATATCTAGATCAATAATGAAGATATCCGCTTAAAAGAGAGTCATGCTTTCTTTTGTCAGAAATTCATTACTTTTTATTAGGGTCATTGCTTGAAAACTTCAAAACACCATATGGACCTCATTGTGGTTTATTTTGGCAAAAAGGAAGACACTGTAGAACAATTGAGGCATTACATGCTACAATTCCATTACTTTCATCCCTCTAAGTTTTATTACTGTGTCATTAAAGGCAACTTGAGTGAGTGAAGAATTATAGTGTCATGTGTACAGGCTAGTAGATTAATAATAAAACACACTCAAGTTTAAAGGTATCTAACAGCTGTTTTCATTATTTTGTGTAAATACGCTTGAAGCATATCTATCTGATTAGTGGATAGAGTGCTCTTCTCTGTCACATGCCATGGGCACTGCTATGTGCAAGTAATCAAAGTGCTCAGAAAATGAGTTTACATTGTTCACTGCTGAAATACACAAATGTCAGAGAGTGACTGCGCATCAAAGCTTAGTCAAATCATCTGCTGCAAACAAACAGATTCCAATGCACATTTCAGCTTAAAACATTCTGCAGCAGCACACTGACTGAGTTGGACTTATTGCTGGCCAAAATGAAGTGATGTGCAGAGAATAATAAGTTTCTTCGGAGAGAAAGAAATGACTTCAAAATCCTTTTCCCTCATACAGATTCATACTAATAATCATCTATATAATTTCCAATAAAGTCAACATCTAAAGTTGCATTATTTTATCCCAGGAATATTTTATATGCTTTTATATGCTTTTAAATGTGAACTGATAAGGAGACATCCTGTGTTCTTCTTTTAGGCTTACATACATGTAAAATCCACACATAACTTTTCTAATGCAATGATTCCTAATTCCATGCTCACAGGTTTTTCCTCCTTTCATGCTGTTCTATCTGCTAACACATTTACTCTGAATTCTAATGCCCAATTACTTGCTACTTAAAACATTTCAAAAATATTTATTCTTACCCATGAGCCCCTGTTCTTCTAAGATTCTCTTCACTTGACCTCTGGCCTTCTTTAACCATAGAAACGCTTGACTCCTATTGCATTACAAGTTGACAGGTTCAGCTACTGCAGTGCCTGCCCACTCAGAGGAGGTTTTCACTTCATCACTGTCTCTCTGCTTCACTGTCTCTGTGGTTTCTTGTCCCCAGTGTGTCTGCCTAATTTTGATGCTCCAACTCAGGCACTTGTTTTCAAACCTATTCAAAATTCCTCCTGTCATTTGGGGGTGGGGAGTGGGAAGGAAAAGGCACAATCCTGGTATCATATCCATGTACAACCACTGCAATAATATGGGTGCTGAATATTCTTAATATGGTGATGAGTGCAACTTCCTCCTTATTCCAATGTCTGGCTTTAAAAATGCCCCCTCCCCTCATTTAAGTCCTCTGTCAAGAAACTCTGATTCTGACATATCTGGCTTCCTCAGAAATGCTTTTAAACCACTTTATGCTTGCCCCTGCAGTCACAGAAACACTTGTTTCAAATTTGTCTGTCTGCCTCTTCCAAGTTTCTCATCTTTTCCTTCAATTTCATACACTTGGTCTTCGGGGATGTTTACACTGAAGCTCGTATTTCAAGACTCATCTAGCTTTCTCTCGAGCATCTCCAGGTCCTCCGTGCTGGTTTGCAGGCTCGCCTTGTCATCTGTATACTCTGTCTGTCTGCACCTCACTTTCCTTCCTCCTCTCTGATGAGAGGCTGCAGTGCTCACGAGAGGGAGGCTCCAGTAGCACTAACGCAAGCCAGGCCTGGCTGTGGAGGTGTTATGTAAGCTTCTCCACGCTGAATTGACAACGAGTTTCCACACTGACCCTCAAGTTCCAAGTTTATTCTGAGGTGTCCCATTAGCGAGGCTCACAACCAGCACGTCAAGATTTTGGGTTGAGGGTAGAAAGCTAGGTTTTCAAAAGTTTAGACAGTAATTATATAAACCACACCCAGTATTTTCATGTCACCTTTCACAGTGGTAAACCTCACTGTTGATGTGTTGACACAGCTCAACAATGTCAATAAAGTACATATACGGACATTGGTTCTACCTGAATTTAATATAACCAACTCTTTGCCAAATATTTTAAAAGGTTTCTTTAAAATTAAAGAGCATTAAATGCAATTAAAATGCAACTCTGACTTTTTTACTCTATGAATTTATTACCTAAAGTAAATAGCATTTAAGGTAAACAAGATAGCTAGATGGTAAGTACAAATTACAACCTGTTTCTCTTAGAAAAAAAAAATGACACAATCTGAGTGCTAAACCAAGCTTAGTGGGGGTGCTGCAGTTTCACAGATTTTCCTTTCCAGTATTCTAAGCATTGCCTACCTACTAGTAAGATTTATTGAAAATCAACTGTAAAGAAGTGTGCTGATGCTGTAGGGCAGGGGTCCTCAAATGATGGCCCGTGGGCCACATGCAGCCCGCTGAGGACATTTATCTAGCCCTCCAGGTGTTTTTGCCGTCACTGCCTGTCCTGCTTAGCAGCCGACTCGTCCTGGGCCCACAGTGCGCATGCATGGAATGTGCACCGCACTCTCCAACGGGCCTCCAAGGGTCTGAGGGACAGTGAACTGGCCCCCTGTTTAAACAGTCTGAGGATCCCTGCTGAAAAGTGTGAAAAGGCATCAAAGATAGAGTCTCCATGTTTAAAAAGCTTACAATCAAATGACTGAATATAGACAAATCAATTGACCATAGACATGCATATACATGACATATGCATATATGATTATGACTCTAAACTTAATTTAAAAGCTCCTCCTATATGTTTGTCTGGGTCAGCAGTAAAGGAAGCAATGGAAGTATGAAATAAATTAAAGGCAGTATCTCACCACAATGTATTGTATAAAATAAATGACCTAGTTGTCTAATGCAAGTGACATTATTCAAAAAAGGCATTTTGAAGAAAGATAATCCTAAGTACAGTTTTTTTTAAAAGATGCTAAGATAGTGAATAGAAGATACAAAGAATGAGTATTATTGTAAACCTAAGTAGCAAGACAGTAGGAAAACAATAGGGATAACAGATGCAATGACTTATAATCAAGAAGGAAAGAGCCATGTACTCTCTCTGTCCAGAATAACACAAGGGCTAGGGTATGAGGGAGAGGCAGGTATTTGGCAAGGAAATGTTGGTTCACTTCTTTTCATTCACTATTGATAATGCACTGGACACCTGAATAAATTTGGCAGGCTCCATTTCAGGGCTTAAGTATATATCTCTCCTTCTTTCCACATTACATGCTTCATTAAATCTTCCGTGTATTCTGTACCTTGATCTTCCCCAAGCCTTTTCCACATCAAAACTCAGCAAAATGGTCTAGCTCCTTATTTCCAGTTGGAATTTTCTCTCTGGTTGGAGTACTTTGCTGTGATCACATCTTTTAAGTCACATCTTATGATTCTTCAATAAAAATACAGACTCAATTCCCTTCAGGGAAACTGGTACCAGAAACACTTCTGCCTCACAGGATCCATCACCTTCCTGGGAGGAATGTTCTGCTCTCTTAAGAGCTTTGTAAAGCAGAACGTGGTATATAGATGTCAGGCATGACTCAGCTGCTCTTATTAATCACGTTACCTTTTAGATTTGTGTCTACCTAAAATAGTCTGCCTCACTCTTAACGCTGTAAGCGTGTAGAGAGCAGGCGGAATGCTAGTTTAACATATTTTATGCAGCACCTGGCACACCACATGCAAAAAAGCTTGTTGGTAATGATGCTAATGCTCACAGAAATTAAAGTCTATCTTCTCATGATCACATAATAACTGGCAATCACCTTGAAATGGGAGTGTATTAAGCCCTATAAAACACAGCTAGTACTTTTGGCCCAAGTTCTGCTCTCAGTGAAACTAGAGAGCAGCAGTTCAGTGCTCCCCTTAGAATACACATGTTTCAAAGCATTTAACCTTTCCGTCGTTCCCAAGAATATTCACAGTTACACTAGCCGGATTAGTCAAATGACTCACTGAGTTTTCCTGCTTGTGTATGCCACTCAAATGAGGAAGATTAAATACAGCCCTGTTCACAGTAATTCCTAAGTAACACTAGCATAAAGCATAGAAAAGTGATTTCTTCTTGATTCTTATACATCCTACACATCACAAAATCACTTCGCCCTTTATTAAACTAAACTGAATTAAATTGGGGCTATAATAACCACTGGGGCCCAAATTTTCTTCCTTATATAGGATGTTCCTGAAATTCCTCCTCCTCTAAAATGCTGGTTTTGCAATGAGATAATAAATATCCAATGCTATCAATATATACTGAACCTTTATTTGAAGACATTATTCAGTATTATTCCTACTGATTTCTGTATCCATGTGGTGCTGACTTATATAGGTATGTAATCAGAGAATTAGACCTGAATTCAGAAATTAACCTTATCCAAAATCCCACTCATTCAGGAATTCCTTGAAAAGACTTGGCTATAATATTCCACCTACTTGTTGAATTCACTTTCATTTACACTTTTTTCTATGAAAGAGTGCAAAGAATAATTGCAACAGGGGAGCTCATTTATACTGAGGCTCACAGAGCCAGTGACTGTTCCAGGTCAAACAGCTGGAAGATGACATAGCTCCCACCCTATCCACTAACTCAGGAGTCCTATGACTCAGGCAAAGGACAACAAGCATCTGCTCATCCATTCAAGCACGCATGCAAAACTAATTTTTTAGTGCCTTCTAGGTACCCCACATGCAGCTTACATACTAATAGGACTTCTGAGTGGCGGAGAGAGGAAAAGGAGGATGAAATGCATAGAAGACAGGCTCCACTTACTTAAGAATGTTTAGAATTCTAGCCATACTGCTGCTGCAGGGAAAACTATTTAGTGAGGGCTACAGTAATTTTTCTAAGTGCCCTCTTAGTCGTAAGGACATCATTATCAGCAAATTATATTTATAGCTACAAACAAAACAAAACAGAGTTCGGAAATGCTGACATTCAATTAGTACAAAGAATTTAGACATGGATAATCTGAAGGAAATACCAAAATCATGTCTTTTTGTCACTGTCCAAAAATTCTACAAATGTGCAATTAGGTCTTAATAAAACTACAGAACAGGACTGTTCCAATATCCATAGACTTGTTCTCCTTCATTAATTTTCCTACTAAAGAAGGATTATTTTTCTCTACATAACAGAAAACAAAAATTAGACAAAAAAGCCATCTAAATTTGTGCAAATTTTTAATGAAATATTATGTTATTAAAATAATGTAGCATTTTAAACCTTTTTCAACTTATTTCCATTTAAAACAATCCTGTGAGGAAGCAGGATTGATATTATCAGTCCCATTTTACTTAGATGAGGTAGAGACACTGTCTGCAATCTACCTCTGGCACCTGATCTTACGTCTGATTCTCACATCAGGGCCTTCCCAGTGCACACAAATTATTGCAAAGAAAACACAATTGCTTGGACTCCCAGGGGAACTACTTCCCACATTAAGAAAATTCCCTAAAATTCCCATTTGTCTTTTGACTTTAAAAGTATAAGAAAAGTGCTAAAAAGCAAAAGAAAATCAACCAACAGCAGTTTCTCCACTCTACTCTGTTGATATGCCAACCTGATTCTGGGCATGACCTTGCATCCTTTGAAGTGGGCTCATCTGCAATTTAGTGCTGAGAGCCTGTCAGATCCAGAACCATGACAGACACATGGAGAGCCCCACTGAGAAGCATCTATAGAAAGAATAAAAGCCTAGAAGGATGCTTTGATTCCTACATCTAGGGCATGCCCATAAGAAGCCCTGGCTACAACCATCCTATCTGTTTCTTCCCCCAACCCTTCTTTCACCAGACTCACACCTCTTGAGGTAGTCCACCCAACAGTATTTTTCCATGGATCTCTGGCCTCAATTCATTTCCTGATAGAACTGTAGCAGTAATCAATCCCTAAAATATAGGTGAGGTGGTAATAGCACTGATGTCTGCTCCTTTCCCAAGACTGATTCTGTTTCTGACAGGCCTTGTGTAAACTTGGCTGGCCCCGCCTGGTCTGAGCACAGACACTTGGAAACCTTGCCACTGCACCTAACCAGCCTCAGACAGAGTCCCTGATCAGACATGAGTTCCCTATATCACTGGAATTGGTGATTCAGATTGTTGGACATTCTCTGGGCAGGCCAGCATTTGTTGTCCTTGGCCCTCTTTCTCTCTCTTCCTCCACCGAGATTTCCCAGTGGGTCACACAGCTGGACCATTACTATTCAATACTGGACAGAGGAATTATTCTTATATAGTTTCTATTAACTCTACTGGAATTCTAAAAAGAAACAATTCAGATGCTTGGAATGCTTTAAAAACAAATATTTTCAGAATAAGTATCAATAAGCAAAACAATCATGGAGCATATTTTCTAAACTATCCAAATATTCATCAGTAAGGAGAAAAATATTTTATTCTGCTTGTCAATAAACTTTCAATCTTAAAAAGATTTATGCAAGAAAAGCTTACTATTTGTCAATTATGTTTAAATAAAGAATAACCTAGGCCCGGTGCAATGGCTCACACCTGTAATCCTAGCACTTTGGGAGGCCCGAGGCAGGAGGATTACTTGGGGCCAGGAGTTTGAGACCATCCTGAGCAAGAGGGAGACCCCATCTCTATAAAAGATAGAAAAATAGCTGGGTGTGGTGAGGCTGAGGCATGAGGATCACTTGAACCTGGGAGTTGGAGGTTGCAATGAGCTATGATTATGCCACTGTACTTTAACCCAGGTAATACAATGAGGCCTTGTCTATAACAAACACAAAAAAGAATAACCTAATTGGTTCCTTATTCCAAGAAAGTACTACACTGGTATAATCTTATACCAGATTAAAAAGAATAATCCCTGGGATTGTTGCACAAGACTTCCCAATTCAGAATAATTATGCAATTTAACAAATGACATCAAATGTCTAGAACCTCTGCTATATTTTGAGACAAGTACCAAGATCTCCTACTATAGAATGTAAATAGAGGAAATAATACAGACATACTTTTCCCTATTCCCCCCGCTAAGTACAACTGAAAACACTGGACCTTGTATATAAAACAAACATAAGAATATTCCGGGAGGTGGAGAGAAGAAAGCAGACTGGCTAGGAAACTTGGAACCCAAGGAATTGTTATAGTAATTAGTTTCCTGGTTTTCTTTTTTGACTGACACATCCCAGACTGGACACTGGAAAAGCTGGCAACCTAGAAATGCCAATGGGCACAGCCAAAGAACAGGCCCCCATCACCCAAAACCTATTCTCTCCAGCCAAAGACCAGAAAAGGGACAGCATAGCAAGACAAACAACTTTTAGACAATAACTGTTCTACTCCAGCCAAACACCACCGTAAAAACCATGCCCCTACCCTGCCAGCAAAGGCCTAGCAGGGAACCTAGATGTTCACCTTTGCTGAGCTCTAACAAGGTCTTTCTCCACCTACAGCATCATCACAGAAGATACTGATTGGGAGGTGGGGCTTTTATCCCAGGAAGTAATAAGGTAACTCTCCCTTCCTCCAGTGGTGTGGTGTAAGTGGGGACCTAATGGAGAATCAAGACTTTCACTGGAACTCAGGGGTAATAAGCCTCCAAGGAGCCTTACCCCTGACCCTGGGCAACAGAGGCCTCAGGAAGAACTGGACTTCCACCCCCACCTCACAGTAATGAGGCAGCGCCCACTTCCCCCATCAGGGCAGTATCAGAGGAGGCCTGTGGAAAACAAAACAAAACAAAAAAACAACAACAAGAGTTAAATAAAATCCAGAGCCTAATAAGACCCGAAATGTCCAGGTTTCAATAGACCATCACTTATCATACCAAGAACCAGAATATCCCAAACCGAATGAGAAAAGACAATCATCACGTGCCAAATGCAATTACACAGATGTTAGAATTATCTAACAAGGACTTAAAGCAGCCAACATAAAAATGATTTAAGGAATAATTGTAAGCACATTTGAAACAAGTGGAACAGACAGTTTCTGGGGGAAAAAAAAGAATATGAAGGAAAGGATAAGTAAAGAAAAGAAGAGCCAAATAGAAATTTTAAAACTAAAAAATAGAATATATACAATGAATGAACTTAACTGTAGAATGAGAGAGGATAAAGAAAAGAATCAGTGAACTTGAAGAGAGAACAATAGAAATTAGCCAATCTGAACAATAGAGAGAAAATAGCCTGGAAAAAAAAAATGAACAGTGATTCAGGGATGTATGAGACTATAACAAAATTTCTAACATTTATTGTCACTGGAGTCCCAGAAGAATAGGAGAAGAAGGTGAAGATGAAAAAATATTTAAAGAAACACTGGCTGAAAATTTCTCAAACTTGACAAAAAACATGAACCTATAGATTCAAGAAGCTAAGAAAACCATAAACAGAATAAATCCTCAAAAAGCCATACCAACACACACCTTAGTCAAACTTCTGTAAACTAAAGACAGAAAAAAAATCTTGAAAGCGGTTGAGAGAAATAATTTATTAATTGCAGGGAGGAAAGCAATTCAAACAGTAGATTTCATATCAGAATCTGTTTGCCTTTTTCATTGTCTCCATTTTTTCTAAAGCATCTCTTTCTGTACTTAATGCAAAATTTCATCTACTGTATTTTCTCTTTGTATAAAGATCTAAGTAAATAGCACACCACATGTTCCTACAATGTATTGATCTTACCTTTTTTTTTTTTTTTTTAAAGACAAAATCTTGCTCTGACGCTCAGGCTAGAGTGCTGTGGTGTCAGCCTAGCTCACAGCAATCTCAAACTCCTGGGCTCAAGTGATCCTCCTGCCTCAGCCTCCCGAGCAACTGCCATGACAGGCACACACCACCATGCCCGGCTAATTTTTTTCCATTTTTAGTAGAGACAACGGTCTTGCTCTTGCTCTGGTCTCAAACTCCTGACCTCAAGCCAGTGCTATGATTACAGGCATGAGCCACTGCACTCAGCTCTCACCTATGTTTTAAACTGAAAATCATCAGTGTGGAGTAGCATTTTTAAAGATGTGGGCTCCTAAAGTGTTAATGTTCTTTCTACTTGGGAGTGGTTTCAGGCTTGGTGCCATAGGATTGCCCTCTGTGGCTTCTCACATCCCAGACTTGGAAAATATGAGCTGCGATACAGAGAAAGGTAAGAAGCTCAGCAGAGCCCCTTAGTGATAAATGAGTTTGCATCATCTGTCATTAGAACTTCCTGCCAACTGGGTCATTCCCTATTAAATTACCACTTGTCAATGTTTAAAATACTGATTGATAAATGACTGTGCCAAAACTGATAACACAACAGCTTTTATTTTCTAATAATCTTAGTTACCACAGCCTGCTTGTCAAGGCACAGATACCATACTTTTTTCTTTTTCAAACCACTTTACCAAAAGACAATTTAATCTAATTCAATGCTAATAGGTATACTGTCTGTCCCCTTATATGTTACATACATGCTGGCTCTACTTGCCAAAATAAACCTACTGGCGATTTAGTGATATGGGGAGCTCCAAGTTTCACATTTCATCAAATGCTAGTAATCTGTTTTATCAATATAAACTGCATTTTAATGAAAAAATTCTTTTCTTCAGTATACTTTACTTTCAATGCCCTTGAGTATAATAATTCGTTCATGCTGTAGAACAAGAATGTTTTACAAGACCTTAAGTCTCAAGAGAAATTTCTCTGTAAATACAAAATTTGAGATTTATGGGAATGTGTTACATGCACATGAGTAGTGCTCAACACTGCAAAACAAAACAAGACAAACAAAACAAGTTGCACTTAGATTTCAGCTTGTGAGATACTATATAACTGACTTGTCACTAGAACAAAGAAAGCTTAGTTGAGCAACTAGGTAATAGGTAAATAAAATGGGATTCACGTCCTGGAGGTCTCTGAATCAAAATACACCAGAACGTACTGCAGACATATGTTAAGGCAGAACCAATCATTAACATTCAAAGCAGTTTTAACAACCTGAAAATTCTATGGTGGTTGCCTCCTTCTTAGTGATTCAAAGTGGAAATGCTATGGCTAAGTTTATGCAAGGCTCTGTATAGCCAAAGTTGCATACAAATTTATATGGCAGTTGGCCAACTTGGATTCTCTATAAAACCACTTAGGATTCCTCTTTCCTACCAGGGTTGTTTCCAAAAAGGTAATTCTGGCATCATTTTGTTTTTCCTTCTTCATACTTCATACTAAATACAGGCAAAGGCCAATTTGGCAATTGGAAGAAAGTGATGATAGACCAGGCCATCACTCTATGTGGTTTCATACAGCTAACTATGTTTTTTTGGTCACCTATTGCTGTTTTGCTTTCTCTTGGCACTTTTTTGTTCACTCCATTCAAAATGCCTGGTGGCAATGTCACTGGAAGAAATAATGAAAACAACAGAAATACAGGACTAGTCATTTCTCACCTGTGCCATTCCTTTCTGTGGCACTTTTATGTCTTATTTGTCTTCTCTATTATACACAGGTCGTAACTGAGTGGCTATCATGTCTTGCTCCAAGATTTGTACGGTGCTAGACTACATGGTCAAAGTTGAGCAAAAGTTTAATAATAAATACAAGCAAATGGTATTCAGAGAAGTCCTTTCACTGGAGATGGCAGGGCAAACTGCTCCAGGGCAGGTCTAAAGAAACCAGGAATTTCAGTAACTCACAGGCAGGGAGATAATAAAGTATTATCCTACAAATCTGTTCCTTACAGTTGCTACCACCAAGCAGCAGGGAGCAGGAATTCTCCCAGGAGAAACTGTCCAGGGAGAGTGAGTAATAAATAAGGTGTATGAGTAGCACATTGAATGAGCAAAACATACGCACGCAAAACACAACTCTCCTTTACATAAATGTGTATACCATAACCTTCCATAGTGTCAGCCATTTCTGCCAGTGTTTTATCTTCAGGTAAATTTTTTAAAAACTAAATTCTGTATTTGTCTATGTGTTTTTCAAGCTTAACCTAGTAAGTGAGGCAAATTGTGAGCTGCCAAAGTAAAGTTTTCATATGAGATTTTTATGTGTGTGTGTGTGTGTGTGGCAAGGGGGCAGTATATATATATGTATTTCATATACATACATATATAAAATCATATGCATATGTATAAAAATTAATGACAATTTAGAAAACATTAACAACAAAACAGGAAACAAACCAAATTTTTAATCACCCTAATCCCACCATTCAGATGTAGCTACGGATAACATTTGGTGTATACACTCCTACATGTTTTTCCATTAGTCTATGTATATGCAATCTATGCATATCTTAAAAATGTGGGGCTTATACATGGGTCAATAGATTGCAAATGCAAAACTTAAATACACAATGCCTTCAAGGACCCATGTCCTGTATCTAAAAAGTAGGTTCAAATGAGCTAAACAGAACCATTTCTGTTATTCCACTCACCCCTACAGAGAGAGGGAGAGGGAGAGAGAGAGAGAGAGAGAGGGAGAGAGAGGGAGAGAGAGAGAGAGGGAGAGAGAGAGAGAGAGAAATACAAATATATTTATTCCCTCAGTTAATCTATCCCTGATTTTTTGTATCATCATATCTATACTATACTATACATTGTATACTGCTTTATGATTTATAAAGCTTTCATATAAATTACAATAAAACATTTTTTGTTTCCATTTTCCAAGGTGCTGTAGCTCAGAGAAGAGAGTCAGAATAAGAACCCAGATCTTACTTGAAATGCAGTGCTTCCTTCAAAGTTCATTCCCAAATGCTCTTGAGGGTCTTGCTTTCTTCTGGGGGAAGAGGTGTCACTCTAGGCACTACCCTCTAATAGTTTTCAAGCTCTTGTGTGAAGCAGTGATGGAATATCAAAAAAAAATGAAGCTTGGTAATGTTGGTCTCTCCCTATCTAAATGAGTTCTCGCAAGGACAGCACCTTGCATACCACCTAACCCTCGTCTTAATAAAAGCCCATTACTTCCCTCTGTACTTTCAACAGGTGTGCAGTGTCCACCTATCTTGACTCCAGCATATGTCCTTCACTCCAGTCTGCACTGTTCTCATGCTGACAGTAGCATTTTCCACTTTCATGTACTCAGCTAGTGCTGATCCACACCGCTCATATCCTTGGCTCTTTTCAAATTCAACCTCACAGAAGCACCACATGAAATCATCAATGCTTTTATTTCCCTTTCCACTTTCTGAATTTGTCAACTCTAGTATTTTCTCCCTCTCTTCTCCTTGATTCCCATTTCCTTGTGTTTTAATCTTCATAATTTAGCCCATATATCTCATCTAGGAAAGAAAGTTATACAATATGAAAACTTTCAGTCTCTGAAATTAATAACACACCAGTACATAATTTTTAAAGTACATTAGACTTCTAAAAAGAATAAAGAAATAACCAATTAAACCATTAGAGAGTATCAAAATTCTAAGGTTTGAGTGCTAAATATTGTAATTCTTTTTTGCTCATGTCTCATTCCCATTATGGTAAATAACTGACTTGGGTTTTTTAATTGGTCTATATGAGGTCAGTTTTTATTTGACAGGTTGACAAGAAACTGTTTTCTGTGTAAAAAGTGAGCTTTAAAATGTCACTTTTCTATGCATATACATCAAATGTTAGTGCATATATAATCTGAAGTATTTTAAAGTACTCAAGACTGATCTAAGACCTATAGTGCACTCCTATTTTAAAAACAACATTTATCTCCTAACAATCTGGTATGTTATGTGACTTGAAACGTGTTACTGTCCTTCAACATTTATATCAGCTGCAAGTGGTATCAACTATTATTCTATTTTCTCATTTGTCTTCAACTCTGTAGCATGCTGCAAAAATGCCATCGCATCTGAAAAGAGTTACAGTAAGCAATTACTCTATCAATCAGTTCTCTTACAAGTTCCATTTTAAAATTCAACTAAAAGCTGTTGAATGCAAAGATTTATCTATGTTCAAGAAAGTTAAATATCTCTCTGGTTATTACCAAGATAAAGAACTTAAAATATTCTAAAAACACAGGACACGTCTTACAGCAGCTCTGGCTATACACAAGCATTCATAAAAATACAAATACCAACTCTTCGAGTTTGGCAAAACAATGTTACATGATGCTGAATTTGCATCAGCCATGAAAATATGGACCATAAAAATTCCTGGGTAGCAAGGACTTAACAACTGTGTATCCCCAGAACTTACTTGGGACCTGGATGCACTGTAGGTATAAATAAATGTTTCATGGATTATTCCTCACAATTATACACTAGAAAACGATGTTAATGTTTAAATATAGGGCTGATAACATCTGGGCAAAAGACCAGATAGATGAATAACAGGAACTATGTTTTTAGGAAGTGACGTTTGCAGGATTAATTTCCAGAGATCATTATTTACATAACTGTGCAAAGAATTACAATTAGAAAGTACTGAGAGGCAGCAAGGAATTCAGAATATGGAATTTAAATTCTAATTTTCTACTAACCAAATGCAACCTATGCCAAACTCTAACATAGTAGCAACCCTAAGCTACTGCTGTGAGGAACTATTGCCTTTCAAGTTCGATCATGCCTCAGAGTACTCCCTCAGATGAAAATGCCCTCCTGCTCCTTGTTAGAGAGGCAAAGGAAATCTTACCCATCCCCTAAGTCACAGCTGTAATGTCACCTTCTCTGCATTCCCTGTCCTAACTCTGCTTCTGACCGCACCTCATATAGACTGTGCCCATTACATGGTACAATGACCAGGGAAGCAATATTGCAGAGTGGTGAAACATGAAGGTTCTCAAATCCAAGGGCCTGAGTTGGAGGCCAGCCTCGCCTGGTAAGTTACATAGGCCTTTTATGCTTTGGTTTCCCTACCTGTAAATAAGGCAGAATACCTGCTTCATAGGGCAGCTTCAAGAAACAAAATCACTAATGTAAAACATATAGTATCTAAACATAAATGTTCTTGCTATTAATACTCTCCTTTGATTTTTTTTTCTCTTTCACTAGACCCTGACCCTCTAGAATATAAGTACCCTGTGTTTACTCATAAAAAAAAAAAAAATCTGTTAATAATACCTTCCATGGCCAGGCACAGTGGGTCATGGTTATAATCCCAGCACTTTGGGAAGCCAAGGTGGGAGGGCCACTTGAAGCCAGGAGTTTGTGACCAGCTTCAGTAACATAGCAAGACTCCACCTCTATAAAAAATAGAAAAATTAGGGTGTGGTGGTGAGTGCTTATAGTCCCAGCTACTTGGGAAGCTGAGGCAGGAGGATCACTTGAGCCCAGGAGTTTGAGGTTGGAGTGAGCTGTGATCATACCAATGAATTCCAGCTAGGGCAATATAGTGAGACCTTGTCTCAAAAAAAAAAAAAAAGTAACAATAATACCTGCCCTCGAGACTACAGAGTGTTATTTAAAATATAAAATTAATTCACAATTGCAGTGGTATTAGTTTCAAATGCTTCACCAATGTAATCTGACAAAATTATTATTATTATATCTCATTGGGATATTAGAGAATAGATAGCTATCCATTGGAAAGAAGTCATATGATAATCTCCAGAAGTTTTATGAACGAATACAAAAGAAAAAATCTGAGAACTGTGACACAGAATAAAGATCTGTTGAAAATGCAATTCCAATTTCCTCTAGTATCAGATGGCATATGAGTTGTGAAAAACATCTTAAGACAAGTTCAGTTTGGTTGCCTTTCCACCTTCTTTTGCATGTCACCTTTTTTATCTTCTGGCACACGTTGCCTGCTAAGTCTTCTACACCTATCATCATCATGCTACCCTCTAGGTAGCTACTTAAAGCATAAGGTGCCTCACTCAAGTCCAACTGCCCTAATATCTTTCACCCAAACTCCTTTACCTTCTGGGATCCTGAAAAAGAACACTATATTTGGGTGTCAAATCATGAAAAGTATCGTTTTAGATATAGAGGTTAACTCCTCATCTCAGTAAGATAACCAAAAGGAAATCACTTTGACCAAATTCACATTAAATTACAAACGAACACTATATCATGGTCATCTATCTAGTTTTAAGAAGAATCTTTATGGATACATAAAGCTCTGATAATAGCTATGAATCTTCTCAAAAACATGCTCATGTATGTGCACATTTCCATGAAATTTTATATATAGTTTCAGGGGTTTTACAACAACCACTAACTCCAAACAAGGATTCCAGTAAGAACTCTTCCCTCGTTGGTGGCAGAACTTCTGGAAGTATTAAGGAGTTGTTTGGAGGAGAGCTCAGATCTTCCTAGCTACATCTTAAATCATACTATTTTGAAAGCTGCCTAAACCACAAAAACATACAATTGTCTCTGCCTTTTATTGATTATTATAGTGTTTCATAGGATTACAGTCAAAGTCTTTGTTACATCCAACCAATTTGCTTTCTCCACATTTTTCAATCCTACTTTGCCCTGTTTCAAAGGGTAAGTAACTGGGTCAGCATCTCAGTAATAACAGTTCCCATATTTAAATATAACCCTCGAAGGCCATATTTTCTTTCCTTTCAATCATTTAGAGGGAACAGCTAAGACTCAGTGTTAGCTGTCTCTACCCCCTGGTCAAAGATACCAGTATTGCAATGGGAACAAGAAGTATGGAGAAGAAAGGCATTGTGAAAAGAACACTATTAAATAACTACAAAAGAATTCCTCCTAGAATACAGACTCTGCTTTATAGGACCTAAGACCATTTTAACAAAAGACATTTATTGTGAAATGTCTATGAAACCCTGTAAAGAAATATTTGCAGAGCTGTGCCAGTATTATAATTTCAGTGATAAATGATCTAAGCCCTAAAGTTACTCTTTCCATCTATCTTGGGGTGTTTTAAAGTACCCACAGCAAAGTGGCCCAACATTTATTTCCATGGTTGTCTAAGTCCCTTTTGATACTCATTCCCCCTTCATCTTCTCCTTTAAAAATAAAAAAAAAGAAGGTAAATAAAATAAAAAGTTGTTTGATATTCCCAATTCAATTTATGGAGATAGCCCATCAGGTAAAAACAACAACAACAACAACAGCAAAAGACACAGTATTTCAGGAAAATTATTTCCTAAAAAGATGTTTATATAGTATTGGGAAATAAAGGGGTTTGTAAAAATAGAAATGATTCTTTTTAAATTATAATAATGAAAATAGTAGAGGAACCAAAGAGTCTAAAATGAAAATTAATGGCACTATTGTTTAAAATAAGAGAATAGGAATAGATTCCATGTAAATCGGGTTTCTTTAAGCCCCTAATTCCATTTAGCTTGGAAAGACAAGGAGAAGGAGAAGATAAAGCTACACATTTAAAACTGACAAAGGGCAGTACTTCTATGCAATTTATAATTAATCTGTGGGACCATGTGTCAGTAGAATTTATTGAGAAAAATAGTTTAGTGCTATTTTATAAGGGTGAGACATTAGAAGTATTGCTATTGAAGTTACACTAGCTAAGAAAATATTATAAGAGCTATTAATCATCAAGATTCAGGTTATAAGTTGGCTAGCAGCTGAAGTCAAGGAAAAAAAACTGCAGAAGTGGCCAGGTGAATTGTGGGTCTTTTATATCTTTCTCTAGGTATTTCACTTAAGTCATTCCTAATGAAAAGAATACTAAATAAAATTCTATTTCAGCCTATAATTTATTTAGCATTAGAGCTATCTGGTCACCCTATTTCAATAAGCATCCTATCACCATCCTTCAAAAAATTCCTCTGTATTAGAAGAATGAGCATTTTCTTTCATTTCTTCCATGCAATTACCTGCATGTGTACAAGATATAAATACCTCATTAAGTATTTGTGTATCTTATCAGTGGTCTCAACCTGGGAAGCTTAAATATGTACTGATGTCTCAGTTTTATCCTCAGAAATTCAGATTTATTTGGTCTAGGTGGTGCCTGGACATAAGGACTTTTGAAAGTTCTATAAAATTCTAATATGTAGCTGGGGTTGAAGGCTCAGTGTGAAAGGCAATAGAACCACCTTAAAATACACAAAATGATCACACACATAAACACACACACACACACACACACACACACACACCTCTTATTGCTAATATCCTCTAAAATCTAGACAAATGTGACCTGCATGATAAATGACTTATATCTCCTTTTTTATACCATATAAATTATTAGATTACTTAATTACTTATTTGATTATTCTTTTTTCTACCACAAAATAACAGTAATAGTTAACAACTTACATAGCCTTTAAAAGTGACATAATAGCATTACTATGATTAAAAGTCTGTCAGTTCTTCCACTATAAAGCATTTTTAGGAATTTGATAAACTGATTATTTGAATTTGCTTTAGGCATAAACTTGACTTATAAGACCTCAGGTGTAAAACTGAGTTTTAATACCTGTTATATAGTATTAAAATTATTTTATAGTACACTTAATTAAAGTTTGTGTTTTCCACATGGCCCATCATCAAATGAAAAGATGATTTTATCATCCTGTTTAGAACTTTAAAGGATTTCTTACACCAAGCCTGTTTTATTATGCTGGACAACTGACCGTTTTTGCTTTAGAGTTACCCTCTGGAAATCTCTAAAAATATAATGAATACCAACTGCCCAGAAGAATCAGGACTCAGTACTATATAGATTGAAATATGATTCATAATTTTTAAGTCCTTGTTTTTTATAACAGATACATGGATATGTGAAAAAGCAAGCATATCATCCTACATTGTCTAAATCAGAGTATAAGAAGGTTTGTTTTTACAGCTATTCATACCAGTGTGTATTCGGAGGAAGTAAAATAGGGAATATAATAGAGATGTAAGACCTAGAATCAAAATATCACAGCATATAAAGTAACTTAGGTCACTTTGATTGAATTCATGAGAATGCAAGAATTCTCTCTAAACAAGCGAACACATGGGTCTTTTGCTCAAATAGCTTCCACTGTGCCAAAAGAAAGGACCATAAAGAACTGTCTACAAATTCTAACAACTCTATTTGTAATGATTCTGGAGCACAGAAAAACACACAAATTATCCCCACTGTAGCCTGTTACTAGAAGTATTCTAGTAACAAGAAGTCCTTCTTGACTGTGCTCTAAAACCCCAGAATGTCCCTATGGCCCTCTGCTTTACAGAAGTAAGTGCTACAGCAATGACCTCATTCCCACGTAACTTTGTGGTATAGTTATTATGAACACAAGCTTTGAAGCCAGGCAGATCAAAGTTTGACTTATGGTACCACCATTCATTTGAAATGTGACTACAGGCAAATTATTTAACTTCATCTTCTCATATGCAAATGTGAGTTATAATACCTAACACATAAGGTTCTGTGAATTAAACAAGATATGTAAAATGAATTTTACAGTACCTTACTTATAGTATAAACTTATTCCTAATATTAACATTAATAGGATGAAAGGTCCATTGTCCTGATTTTATAGGCATTACTAAGCTGAACATACCAGACTCAGGGGCAGGGCTGAATATGAGAGAACTGAAGAGCCACAGAGAAGCCACCATCACTGGGAGCTCTCCCTGGTGCTGGTTTCAGATCCAGGACCCTGTTACCGTATGTTCCAAACATTCCTGAAACAAACCAAATTCTGATTTTCAGTTATTGATTTGGTAACATGTTTCTGCTGTCTTGTGTTCCTAACCTTAATTTCTGTTTGCTTTCTTCAAATGTTTACTTGCTTATTTACCCAAAGGAAAACCCAACCTGACACTAATTTGTTTCCTTTGCTGGGCATTTTTTGCACTGAGATTTTTGACCTAAAGCTATTATTATTTTTTTTTAATCTCAAACCCCACCAATGATGATTACTAAAGAATAGTCAATGTCCTTTTCTTCTAAAATTTTCTTAGGAAAACCAGTATTAATAATTAAAATCATTCAAAAGTTTTGAAAAGAACTAAAAGTGTTATTAAAACACCCCGGGAAAGTAGCAGCTAAGTCTTGGTGCTAGAAAATACAGCACAGGTGTAAGCACTACTTCTCCCATGCCCATGGAAGACATTACTAACCTATCATGGAATTTTTGTTTTTAATCCTGAATACAGCCTTAGAATCCTCAACAAGCTCCAAAGAGCCATTAAGAGCCCAAAATGGCATGCAAATAGAAACCTTTCTACCATCCCTGAGTTGGTATGAACATGTGGGTTTTAAAAAAGAGAGCTTTCCTTTTCCTTTTAAGTCTCAGTTAGAACATTGGTAGGGCATACATTGATAGTCTGAAGAGGCTAGAAGCACCCTTACATTTCAGTTACGTAGCAAGCAAGTACATGGTTATTAAAGAATCAGAGCTTTCTCTTTTAAGACTGGAGGTGTGAGCCTCACGTCCTGGATAAATTCCAACTTAGGTAATTACATTCTGCTTACCTCACCCCCCTAGCAATTTTTTCGAGTGAATCCAGTATTATTCTTCACTTCCTAGCCTAACCTGCTGTGTAGTGTCGCGATGAGCTGTTAAACAGCTGCCATGCTTTACTCTACAATGGTGACTGTGCTTCACTGTATAATTTGTAACCATTCTCAGTGTGCTTTGGAATCTTTCAGGATGAAAGTGTTACCCTAAAATGCAAGATATCATCATCATTTTAAAGACATACAGTACAACTGCTTATTTCAGTTAAATTCAGCATAACATATTTAGAAAATACCTTATTTCATGAAAAACCATAAAACTAGGTTAAAATACCCATGAAACATGCTACAAAGATTATATGAAAAGGTATTTAAAGAAAGCAAACTATTTATCAACTATATGAATATTCTGCCAAAGAAAGGAATAGTAGGAAGAACAAATGCTTAAGACATTTTTATTTGAAAATACATCTGCCTTCATCAGATGGTAAAAATTCCCAATGTCACCCAAGAAAAACAGTGAAGAGAAAAATTGAACGTTAAGTCAATGGAAAATGGAGGAATGCCAACACGTATGGAGGAAGAGATCAAGGATAAATACAATTTTTAACATTTTCTTATTTTTCATCAAGATAGCCAGAAAATTATACAAATGCATTTTCTTGGAGACATGTAATTTTTACTTTAGATTGCCTGAGGACACTTGCAGACAGGAACATAATTTTGGTAATACTAAAAATGGTACAACCAGGAGAGGCTACTGCAGGTATGTGGACCTTCCACAGATTGCTATTTCGTAGCAATGCTTTTTGTCAGTAGTTCTCAACCTTGGCTTCATAGTGAAATAACCCAGTAACTTTAAAAAGAAAAAAAAAAAAAAAAAACAATACTTGGTTCCAACCCAAGACAGTCTGATTTAATTGACTGGACATAGAATTTTTTTAAAGCTCCCTAGGTGATTATGATGTGCACCCAATAAAGAAAACCACCATGTTAGGTTATGTTTTACCATCTTAGTTATAGCTGTAGTTTGACTGGCCTTTATTTAAGGGGAAAAAAATAATCACAGTATTTGAGGGAATGCATACCATCACTCAGTTAAGTCCTCACTTTACATCTTGGTAGGTACTTGGAAACTGCAACTTTAAATGAAACAGTGTAGGAAAGAACCATTTTTTTCCTCATCAACTTTATAATGAAACAACATTGAATGAAATGATGCTATTTGAAGACCTACTGTACATTGTCTTGCTTAAAGTCAGTTTTCAAAAATCTACTGGTGATGTTAAGTGAAGACTTACTGTACTTTATTAATACAGGCCATACAAGTAGACCACAAAGACATGTTTCATGGAGTGATGCTTCATCAACTGGGAGGAAAAAAGGCTTTAACATCTAAAGATTATATTTCTGAAGGGCCAAAATTCTAACACAATCTTTTTTGTAGTAACGAGACGAGTTTCTGAACCAGAAACCATAATTCTGTATCTAAAAGGTTTTTGAATTTATACTTGGTTCTAGAAATATCATCTGTGCTACAGATCTACAGTAAATAATAAAATCTTATCCTAACTTTTCCTGCCAAATATGTCAGAAACACACCCTCGCTGTTCAGAAAATACTCAATAATACATTACCATATTAATGCTTACTTATCACCTACCTCTAGGTAGAAGTACCACACCCTCAACCAACCTGCACATTCAGGAGATGTAAAAGAAATACTTTCAAGCATTAGCAAAAACATATTTTCAAATCAGAGCCAAGTACTCAAAGATTACATATGAAGATGTGAATAGCTGATTCTCTGTCTAGAAAGTTTGATATAGTTCCACTGACTTTTATTGATTATAACAGCCTTGTTCCATAGTGCTAACCTGAAAAACAGCCATCAAATAAGACACAACAAAAACAGAAGAGTAAAAAGTAAACAAAAGAAAGCACAGGAAACATACCCATAAGCGGCAGAAAAGGGTGTTGGACATCCAAAGTACCATGAAAAGAGTAACTAAGGACTTACGTTGTGAAAAGTTATTGAAGTGAATAAAGTTATTCATGAGAGAGGAAATGGAAAAAAACATCAACTGAATATTACAGTGTTATGTGCATTATCCTTACGAGAGAAAATTAAGTCTTACATGCTTTAATACTCCCTCAAAGCATCAGAAATTGAAATAGCAACACAAAAAGGTCAGCTCAGGTGCCTGTGAGTGGCAATTACAGTTAGTTAATAAACTGTAACAGAATAGTAGGTATGACCTCACGCAGGGGAAGGGCAGGGAGATGGGCAGGGAATGTATACCATGCTCAGTGTGAAACACTTTTCCTATGTTTTCTCTCACATAATCCTTACTTGACTCCTTTGATTTCATGTTCGGGAGCTAAGGGTCTGACCAGGTGACATAATTTGACCAAGATGCACACCTGGAAGTTGGCTGAGCCAAGACTGGAACCTAGGTCTGACTCCCAAGTTTATGTTCTTTCGTCTAGACCACACTTCCTCCTATAATACATGAAACTCTCTTCCCTAGCCTCCTACCCACACACACTGGGCTGTCCTCTGAACTAACCAGAACATCAGCCCACCCCCAGTGACGCCAGCCAGCTACTCAAACAGGACTCACCGGTAAAAAGAGGAATTCGCCCGATAGCCATGGGAAAAGTCAGAACAGACACATGGCCAAAGCCACACTGCGTTGAAAATTTTAAATAGACTCTGGAGACAGACATGGAAAGAAAGCTTAAGAAAAGTTTTTAATCATAAAGGATATATAATTTTTACAAAACTTGCAAAGAAAAAGCACAAAAAGTTTAATGGTTGTGTAGAATATTGGTTCACTCAGGATTTGTGGATACTAAGTCCCAGAAAAGGGAGATGAGAAAATAACTTTCAGGTTCTGAGTTTCAAATGCTGGAAATTCCTATTCCTCACTCATAGAGTAGGTTTTATATGAGCAGTTGTCCAGTGTTTACTGGAAAAACAAAATATGTTCTAAGCATGTAAAGTTGGCTGAGTCACATGCATTTTCACCTCAAAATGAGTTACAGATCAGAGAACTAGATATTTTCAGTAAAAAAATAGTCACAAGTTGTGATGCCACTGAAATATTTGAGATTCTTCTAAGAAACTTCTATGAAATAGTATCAATTTCTGAAAAAAAAATTGATTTTGTCAATGCTGATTAATCCTATCCTACTAATTGCTAATACAATGGACAATGATGGTTCCACATTTCTAACAATCTCATGAAGTTTTTACCTGGTATCTAAATTCTGATTCTTCTCTAATCATCTTGAGTAAAAATCTCTCTACTGAAACTTTCCCCAGCTATAAGATGAAAAAAGTGGATGAGAGGATTTCTAAAGTTCTGATTCTATCCTTTTATAAGAAAAAAATCAACTGCCTAAAACTGAAAAAAAAAGAATTTTTCTACAGTGAAAATATGGTTGACATTTCCCCCTGATTTTCCTGTTTCAGTTGGCAGTATAATAATTTTCAAAACCTTATGAATTATTTTGAATTCACTTGTCCCTTTTGTCTTCTGTTTCCAGCAGAATTTATCACTGAATCCTGGATATTTCACTGTCCCATTGTATCTTATGTCTTTTCAAATCCATTCTCACAGCCTAGGATGGAAGCTCCCTCTTCAATTAGTGAAAAATAGTTATAATATGCATTTAAGGATTTGGTATTATAAAATAAGTTTTGGTATTATAAAAATGCAATGTGGTAGCTTTGAATCGACCCACCCTCTTCCTGCAGAATCATTTGGTCTGCTCAGGGTGTCAAGAGATACTTAATAAAAGCAGATGCACACTGGGTTTGAATGAGGTGGGTGTCTGAAACAGATAAATCATCTCTCTACATGTAAATAAATTCAGTTGTAGGCCATACTCATGAACTCAGAGTTAGAGGATCAAAACAGGAAGCACTGGACTGGGAACTGAATTTCAAACAAGGAATATATTTCCATGGATACAGAAAATATATCACATAGGAAAGAAGAGATACTGACACACTATTTCTTCTCTTGATGCCAACTATTACATGTGAATTTTAGCTTGTGGCTAAGAAGGAAATAAGGGGAGAACTTCTACCATTTTCATTTCATGGCTGCTTAAGAAACAGGACCAAGATTTCAGCTTAGAACAATAGGCAAGAAAATGTGGATTTACTGAAGGAAGAGCAAGAATTTGTGTGAGTACTGAACTTATCTTTAATTAAAGAAAACTATAACTAGATTTCCTATATTAAATTCTCACTGTTATCTTAACTAAATTATTATTTTTTTTAAAGAGACAGGGTCTCTCTCTGTCACTCTATCTCCCAGACTGGAGTACAGTGGCATGACTCTAGCTGGAATTCCTGGGCTCAAGCGATCCTCCCATCTTAGCCGCTGAGTAGTTGGAACTATAAGTGTATGACACCATGTCTGGCTAACTTTTCTTTTTTAAAATTTTTTTTCTGTAGACACAGTTTCTCACTATGTTGCCCAGGGTGATCTCTAACTCCTAGACTTAACTGATCCTCCTGCCTCAGCCTCCCACAGCACTAAGATCACAGGCCTGAGCCACTGCACCTAGCCCACTAGATGTTTTTAAAGTATCATATTTAATAGTACTGATATACAAAGTTGAAATCTTCCAAAACAAACTGCCAGTTATTTGAGAACTAGTTTCATAGGAACACTTATTAATAAAAATAAATTTGTAAGCAGCAGTGAGTCAAATCTAAATAAGAATCAAAACAACCAAACTTAAGGAAAGCTTATCATTTCTAATCATTCACAGAAGCACCTCTGTAGATAGTTGGTAATATACATGTTGTTAGATGTGAGAAAGGTCTGTGATTCACCTCATATTAAGCCAACAGTGCAGAAGACCCTCAACACACAGGACAAGAGTATGTATATAGAAGAGTACTTGGATTTAATATTCTTAGCAATACTTCTAAGTAGAATCTTGGCATTCAGTCCAGCAAAGGTCAGTACTAGAGCAAGCAACACTGTTAAAAAAGATAAAAAACAAAAACAAAAACTAGAAGAAGTTGATATAAAGTAAACATCAACTGATGCTCTTAAAATTGCTGATATCAGGCAGGATTGCAATTTGGGGCACAATTCTAGCTCTACAAAAAGTTAAAGAAATTACAGATAGGTTAATGAAAGCACCAAAGATACATTTTGAGACCACATAAATTAAAGAAAATAATAATAATAATCATTAATTTAATGCTTACTATACCTCAAACATTTTACCGATTACCTTACATACAGTATCTCATTTAATTCTCATAACTAACCAATGAAACTAACATAACTCTCCCTACTTACAAAAGAGAAAAGAAAATGAAGTGGAAAAGGTCAAGCAAGTTTGTTAATATCAGCCAACTGGTTAACAGAAGACATAGTACTGAAACATAGTTCTGTCTGACGTCAAAGCCAATTTTCTTAGGCACTATATCATGCTGCCCTATCATCACAATTCCTGCAATTCATCTCAAGATTCTCTATACAAAGGGACTGAAAATGATTTAGTAGTCATTGAACTCTGAGAGGACAAACAGAAATGTAATTCGGTATACTCATGCTTATCCAGAAACAAAAAGTTCAAAAGACCTGATGATTTTACAAATTTTGCAGTTAATTTTTATGAGACAGTAACAAATGACAAGAAACGGTTATGTTGTATTTATTTGGAAAAAATAATTTGAGCAGTATCAAGTATGTCAAAGGAAAGACCAAACCCAACCAAAACTTCTGCAAAGGCAGGTGAATATAACAAATTATACTTAGTTGTAAATGACAACACTTAATGAGGCAAAATAGGACACTTCCTGCTGCTTAGCTCCATGTTAATGAACCTACAACATCTCTGACTCAATATATACAACTTTGAGTTTACCATTTTTATACAAAAAAATCTATTTCTCAATTTTAATAGCACAGATATTCTCTAAGCCACTATAATCAATACTTTAAAATCATCCTGACACTCCTCCATCAAGTTGCCACATCAACTTGCCAAGTCTACGACCAACATGTATTTACGTGCATTTCCTCCTTTTCATCTGTATGCCAGCTCCCTCATTCAGGTCTTCAATAACCTATTCTAGTAGTTTCTTCACTTGCTTCTCTGCTTCTTAGTTCCTTTCCCATCAATATTCTATTATACTTATTGATAACAAAAATGCTTATTGATACCAAATTCCCCATTTTATAACAGTGGCACCACATGACTATAGCCCCCAGTCCAAATTCCTCAGCCTTAATTCTCATCTCTAGTCTAACCACCTCTTCATACAAGTAAGTCAAAGGTAATTAATCTCATCTAGAACCAATGATCATTCACTGCCACAAATCTGTGTACTACTTCTCTCTCTTCATGATATGCCCTCTCACTCACTCCAGCCCACCCTCCTTTCCCCAATAGCAAGAAACAGCATGGCAGTAATGGAAGCACATACTAGAGTCAGATAGTTTGGGGAGCTATGCAATTTCAGGCAAGCTTAACCTTCTGAACCTCAGTTTTCTCACTTGCAAAATGAGGGTAAAAGTACCTAGCTTGCAGGGATTTGGTAAAGATGGGAAGTCACACATATAAAGTGTATGCCCAGAAAAGGCACTTGATAAATGATAGCCATTTTGATTATGCTCAAAGCTTAGTCAGTCTTTAATGCCTGGCTCAAATGTCATAAAAAGCACACAGTTTTTTCCTTTCTTGTACTTAAAGTCACCTGAGTATGTCTATTATTCCTTCCAAGTTCTTATTAAGGACCCTGTCTTATTTATCCTTATACCTGAAAATATCTTGTATTTACCACACAACAGCAAGATTTTTACAATAGCATATATAAAACCTCAAAGAACTAAATTACTATTAGGTATATTTTATTGTATCTAATTACTCTGAGGCACATTTTTAAAGAATTTTCTATGTAACAAAGTCTTTTATCTGGAATTACCTAGGAAATTAGTCACTCTGGATAAGAGACTATTCTGATAGCTTACTGTTCAAAGGTATATTACAAATTATTTATTTTTTATTAAAAAAAATACTTTCTAGAACATTTCCTAGCATTCTTAAGTAGAACACTGAGCAATTAAAATTACTTCTGTACTGAATACTCATCATCATTTACCAGCAGCATGGAATAGATGCCGGGCAGATGTACTCAAGGGTACATGTGATTTTTCCTATCATATGTCATAGTACTCACACTGCTAAATTATGCTGTTTGGCTGCTGTCATGTGGATTAGCGGAACACAAGACAGTCTCTGCCTTTTATTTATTTATTTGAATTAGTGGTAAACTTTAGATCCTCAGGTGTTCTGTAGAATTACTAGAGTTTTCAGAACTTTGTTCTCCTTGCTTTTGAGGTTAGAATCATATTGAATGGGGAAGCTTGCTCAAAAGCCTGTCAATAGACAACCAAAATGGTGATGACGAGAGTATTAATAAAGCCACCAAAATTTACCGAAAACTTGTTAGGTCATAGGCACTGTGCTCAGTAAGCACATTATAATAACCTTGATCCTCACAATAAACCGAAGAGGTGGTGCTATTTCAACTTTCCTTTTACATATGAGGAAAGTGAAGCTCCAGGAGGTTTAGTGATTTGCCCCAGGCTGAACAGTGGTAGGAAGTGGTAGAATGCAAACTGGAATCCCCATATACCATACTGTTGAGTCATACTTTTTATTTAGCATTACGGAAGATGAAGTTATGGGAATAAATAACTTCAAAAAAGATAACCAAAGGCGAATCCTTCAAACATCAAAATAATGTGCTTGAAATCTTTCTAACATGTATTGTACATAGCCTTCATTTAATGAATGGAGGATATAACATATAATTTGTTCTGGCCATGATCTTCCTACACTGATGATCAGTCATTGTCCTAAAGGAAGCTCAGTGATGCCCTCTGAGCTTGATGAGAAGAAAAGAGCCCAGGGGGACTTTTTGCTGATTCCCCTCAACTATGGTTTGTTCGTCAAATGTCATTCACCCCAATTTGGTTGTAGCCCTGCTCCATGTCTCCCTTAGGGTTGATGTCCCTAGCCAAGCATGTTCTCTGATTGATAATTATTTCCCTACACTGTGTGCAGCCTTTGCTTCTTACCTCCAGATTTCCTAAGACGGGACTACAAGAACCTAAGAAAAAAATGGACATCAAGTCTATGATGTAAAATCAAGTAAATATTCTCTATACTCAGGAGAAAAGGAACTGATTATCCTATGATGAAAGACAGAGTTTTTGCTACTGCTGCTGGTTTCAGAGCACTTCTTGGTGGGGTAACTGCTAAACTGAAGAGAGCAAAAATCTGTTATAATTAGATATCAACACATGATAATTTCATTAAAAAAGAATGAAAGAATTAAATTATCATTAAGTATATTTTGAGTAAACAAGAGTTTGTTCTATGTAACTTCAGATCAACAAAGCATCTATATCAAGTATATATAAAAATATATAAATGCTAACAATCAAACTCTCTCTTCTCATAACAAGGATAGTCAAGAGGAAGACAGTTATGATCTAAAGCAGCATGATAAAGATTTGTAATAGATATGAAGGAGACTTCTTGACAGCCAATATTGTTAAACACTGGAATGATTTATCAAAGGGTTTTTTTTTTTTTTTTCGATACAGTGATTCTATAATTTCTTGAAATGACATTCAAAGGAAACACATTTTTGCATTCATTTTGAAGAGCCAAAATAATTGTTAGCAAATATGGATATACTTAAATTTTAGCAAAACTTTTCTTCTACTTTAGGTGTAGATTAATATTCAAGAGGACAGCACCTATTTCATTATTTCATATCGCAAAGGCAATACTTTTACCAACAATATGTCTAACACCAATACTTTCTCCAAATATCTGAGCAATATGACCACATAAGGTGTTTTCTGGCAGCCCCCAGCCCTAAGAGCAGAACTCTTGATAGCAGAAAACAAAAAGTTTTTCTATGGGGAGCCATGGTGGCTGCCTTCTGTCCCATCAATCCACAAATTCTCAAATTACAAATCTGCTGTTGTTTTCTGACACATCTGCTTTGCAATGTAAAATAGTGTTTTCTTTAATAAGAATTCTTCAAAAAGCCCTTAGGCTCCATGCCTTTGTTTGCACAGCCTGGGAGTTTTCATTTAAAGTTTTCACACTGTTTTTAAAATTCCCTATTTTTGTTTCTAAATTAGTTAGGCAAAGTCCATAAACCTCTGTTTTGGCTCCACATTTTAGCTACATAGAAATGATAGAGAGAAACATGCAGAGAAATTCCTAAGGTTTGAATAAATGAGATTACCCCAAATGACCAACATCTTTTCCCTTTTTCCTTTGCTGCCAAAAATGTAGGAAAGAGGAAAGTAGAGATGCTCTTTACAGAATCCCTATTCCAGGGATCTAAAAGCTACTATGAATCAAGGAAATTCACACATAAATCCACTTTTGTTTTGCTTACTCTGTGACAACTCTGATAATCCAATTTGATGGAAAATAGGAATAGACAGTGAAATAATGACAGAAGTATATAAAATCCTTTCTTAATGATCACAGCAAGGTTGATAACTGGATGTTCTCTGTAGCAACTAAACTGGACCTGAAACTCAGATAAAGCATATATTATACACTCTAAAGTAATTTGCTTTAATTTGCTCAAAGTCCAAACTTCAACTCCTATGGATATAGCATCCATTCATTTCCTTATTAAAAATAAAATAAGTGGGTGATTTTTAGAAGTCTCCACAGGAAATATATACATTTGATCTTTTCACATTAACTATGCACAGCCATAATGAAGAAATTTAAACTCTTTTTTCACAATGTAATGGGACAGAAAGGGCAAGCAAATGATAAATATATACAACTATAAGCTCTGACAGCCTGAGCGTTTGTCTCTCTTCACCTTTAATCCAACTGAATGTTATTTGAAGAAGCTGATATCCACTTTGATACACTCTATTCATGACTTGCTGATGGAATTCCTTGAAAAGACAGGATCTTTTTTTAAGGATAAAGGATGTTACTCTGTAATTTGCTGTACTTCTACAATACATTCCTATATGTTCCAATTTGTTGGAAATGGGGATAATCTAGTTATATGACAATCATGGATACTCCTTCTGTATGGAATCCTGGAGGGGAGAAAGATGCAAGAAGCCTGATGCTGTGCGGACCAGACGCAGCCTACTCCATCCTTGACATCTAACGTGATGGGTTGGACACTGCCCTGTAAGATGAGTTTCATCCTACAGGCTAAGTTGTAAGGCAAAAGAGTTTGGATAAATGGGACATAACTAGAAACAAACGAAAAAAGGGGTTTTCATATACATGAAATCACAGTCTGAGTTTATAGCTGTTTCTTTGAAATATTTCTCCGATTCTGCTTCTTTAGGACCATTTCCAATTTTTCTATCGAAATTCTTTCTTAAAATTTCTCATTCCTCTTAAGGTGTCTTATTTTTCAGAACTTCAACCTTCCAAAAGTCAGCTTTCTAAAGGTGAGTCCTTTCTTTCATAACATTACCATGATATGCTCACTTTCATTCAACTTCTCTGTCTGTTCTCTTTTATAAATCATTCATTATTGCTGATCAAAGTCAAATACTAGGGACCAGAGCTTCTCTTTGTGGGAGAGGCAATATAGCAAACCTGTAAAGAGTCTGGGTTCTAAAAAAGTGTTTGATTTCTGGTTCTACCTTTCCTATCTGTATGTGACCATAGGCTAGAAGTTACTTAGATTCTCTATGCTTGAGTTTCTTCAACTACAAGTGAGAACTATCTTTTAGAGTTGCAAACATAAAATACTAAAATATGCATAATATTCTTAGTACAATGCAGGGCATAAAGTAAGAATCAAAAAGAATCAGCTGCTACAGTCAGCTCTACTTTCTAAAGGTGACATTGTCAGAAAGTAAACTTCAAATTCTCCCAATATTTTGATTTTCTTAAGGCTTTTTAAATATCCAGACAAAAGTCTGGATATTTAAAATTCCCCTACTTCTGCTAGACCTTGCCCTTATGACAGTTACATGATCTAGGTAGGAAAATACTGGCTTCCTCTAGCATCTAGCTCAGCAGGCTGCAGGATTCCTTCATTTTTTTCTCTCCATTACACACTCATCATCATGGATGGAGTTCCACATGAAATGTGTCTTCTTGAAATCCACAGTAAAATAGCCTTAATTTTTTATATAATATATATCCTTTAACACAAAATAGTTTTCTTTTGTAATATATTCCAGTAGTGAGCCTCCTTTCACCAAGTCTTGAGATCATATTTATATTCTGGTATTAATACTGCAAAATCTGCTTTGTTGACTACCAATCACCTGGCGGCCCTGGAAGCCTTCAGTACCTAAAGAGCCAGTGTCTGTAACCCAGCAGAAAACAGAGTTTTGGTCAGTGGCAAAGCTCTAATCAGGGAGATCTAAAACTGATAGCTTATTGAAATGTCCCCTGGTCAACTAAAGCTTAAAGATATTACAACTGCAAGAGAAAGGCTTTAGAGGTTTATGATCTTCCCTTAGGTGAATACAGCTCATATACGTACATCTTAGAGGAAGGTATAATGTCTACCTCCATTTGCTGTCATTAATTTCTGCCCAAAGTAGATTATGCATTCGCCTACATTCTTAAAATAAATTTACCAGTTCCATTTAATCTCTCTTAATAAATCACAGCCATCCTTTTGATGTACAAGCTGTACAATCATGGAGAAATGTCTGCAGGGGTTATTTGATGTGCAGAGTTGCCTGCCCTGCCATAGAATGGCTCCAGGCTGCTATGTTTTTTCACTTCCCATATATTTTTTTCAAAATAGTTTATCTCTCTCCTCCCTTGTTGTCAAGCTGTCACTCAGCTGTCACTTTTTACTGCTGTCAGTGAGCCTGCCTTTATCACACCCCCAATTTGATGCTGCTAATCTGCTGTCAGCTGAAAAATCAGATAATCAAGACCTCTGAAATTGCATTTACAATAAGTGCTGGGGTGAGCACTGGATGGAGATTTTGAGATATGAGTTCTAGTTCCTGCTCTGCCTCTATCTAGCTGTGTGATTGCTGAAAGACACATAACTTCTCTGGGCCTTGGTACTTTCATGCATAAAATGAGGAGTAGTGGGTGTGTGGGTAGGGTGCGCGTGTACGCGCATACGTGTATGTGTATGTGTGTGTGTGTGTGTGTGTGTGTGTGAGAGAGAGAGAGAGAGAGAGAGGAAGAGATATCTCATCCAGTGCTAAAATCTAAGCTTCTCTGGCTACCAGAGAAAAATATGAAAGTTTTCTGTGAGTTAACAGAATGCAGGTTGGGCTGCCACTGACCCTTTGATTGTGAAATTCAAGGATACTTTTTAGTCATCATCTTACTTAACCTCACTGCTCTAAATTCACTACTGATTATCTCTTTAAAACTCTCTTTGCTTTATTCCACAGGATAATTATCTCATTGTTGACCTCCTAATTCTTATTTTTCCTTCTCATTTCAATCTTGGGCTCTTTCTCCACCAATCGCTGAAGTGTTGAGAGTGCCAAAGAGTCTCCAATGTCAAAGGGTCAGGATGATGGTGAGAAACCAGTAAAGGAGCCTGAGAAGCAGCAGCTTGTGTGAAAATCAGGCTGTCTTGTGTCTTAAAAGCCCACTGAAGAATGTGGCATAGTGTGTCAAATATTGCGGTATGTTAAGCAAGATGAGTACTGAGAATCGACCACAGGATTTAGAACCATGGGAGGTGACTTTGCCCAAAACAGTTTCAGTAGAATAGCTTCAAGAGAGAACAATAGGAATAAAACTGGATGCAGCAATTATAAACAACTGTTTCAAGAGGCTTTGCTACTAAGAGAAGCAGACAAACGAGGCAGTAGAACAAGGAAAAAGTGGAATCAAGAAAGAATATTTTTAAAGAAGTAAGAAATAATAGCATTTGGTATGCTAATAGGAATAATCCAGAAGAAAGGAAAATAGGAATGGATTTATTATAGAAGAGAGGAAAAGTTATGATGCAGACTAGAGAAGGAAAAATTGCTAGAACAATAATTCTTGACTATGTGAGAAGGACAGGTTCTAGGAAGAAGCAGAGATGGGGTCTTAGATAGAAGTGATGCCAGTTTCTCCATAGTAACAGGTGTGAAGATAAAGAATATGCACCCCGAAGTACATAACTGGGTAGATCTAGTGGTGTCAGCATATAAAAGTTCTCTTCTGAATGCTTTTATTTTCTCATGCATCACCTGAGAACATAGATATAAGATTTGGTATTGAAGAGTTCCAAAAAAGAAGAAGGCATGATTAGTTATCTAGAAAAAGGAAAATGTGGATGCTTGCCCAGTAGCTCAAAGGGCCCATCTAAATTTAGGAGTCATCAATTGAGAACCTGCTAATAAGTATGGTTGGATGTTTTTCTCCTACTGTGTTAAGTCCCATAAGTTTAGGTAGAAAGTAGGTGAACAAATGGATTTAACCAGGTGCCAGGAGTTTTGCCAATCAAATATAAAGCAAGTGGTGTAAAAGATTCATGGCATATGCAAGAGAGTAAACACAGTGTAATGAAGGACATGCTCTGCGTTTTAACAGATTATCAACTCTATAAATCCTCACTTATTTTCTTGGAAATATGGTTTCTCCCCATCTCTGATTAATATTCATTATATTATATAGCACACTATATTAATAATTTAACTATATCTTCTGCTTTGTTTGTACTTGCATTCATTTTTACCAAGACTAAATAGTATTTGTATAGGGAGAAAGATAAGTATTTGTAAGTTTTTTAATCACCTTGGTTATTTTGACTTTGGAATTACTAAATATCTCAATAAAATAATACTCCTTTAAAACTACAGGCACTAGAATGGCTGTCATTCATGCGAATAATCACTTACACTATATGAGTTCGAGCTGGATAAAGCAAATTATCACTTGAAAATAATACAAATAACACTCCGGGCTAAGACTTTGCTTATAAATGTTAACTTGGTCAAAATATTCCTTAACCTTCTTCTATTTAGTTAACTTCCTTTATTGTAATATGGTCCAAATTAATAAACTATTCAATTGTCACAGGTATTATTAAACATATAATGTTATAGGAACATATCAAATACAAATAAATTTTAAAACATATTATTTATTTGGAATTCTATAGCAGTAATAACTAAAATGAGCCATAACCATGTACTCACTTTATGATGTATATTTTGCCTATATGGTATAAAAAAACTTAAAAACTTATATCAAAAAATGAGGTTCATTTTTTTAAAAATTCAGATATACTACTGTGTTCTAGTTAATCATAGACTTAAAATATAACAAATACATTTTTCAGAAGTTTAAATTCCCTCATCACAGACAAGAAAATGATATGTCTATAAATATTTATTATATATAATACACATATACATACATACATATATATCTGAAAATCGATTGTGATCTTGGTTCCATTTAGCTTTATAGTTTTCAAAACAGCAAATAAATCATTAAATGTTTTTGACAAATGACCTGTAATGATAGGAAACTTGAACAGTAAACCGAAATTTGAATCAAAATCATAGGGCCTAAACTGTAATCCAGTCTGCGACACTGATGGGGTGAGTACAAGCCAGTCTATTTCTCTAGGCCTCTGGTTTCTGCACTCCATAAAGTAAGGATTGGGCAAGGTGGTCTAACTTAAATTTTATGATTCACTAATTTCATTTGGTATGAGGCATATTTTTTTTTCAGTGAAATATTAAAAAATAAGATAGTCAGAATAAATCAGCATTAGGGTACAGATGAGGACTACTGTCCCACAGCAAAATCTGGGTGAATTCAGTAAGTGTAGAACATAAAGACTAATGCTGACCTCCTGCATAGTATGTATGGATATTAAATCATTTCCTGCCTTCATTTTGTGGATGAGGAAGAAACAGCTGTCTCTGAACTCTTTTAAGGATGCAGTCGGTTAAAAACAGCAGCATCTCCTGCTAGTATGAGTTCCACTGAAGTAAACTTTCTGTTCACAAGGGAGAAATATTTCTGGTGGTAGTAAAAACAGTTTTCCTAGGTTTAATCAGAAGTGCAAAGGAATTCCAGAATGCTCCCTTTGAGCCACATCAACCATTGCTAATTTAGGGTAGGCCTGGCAACAAGGGTAATACAAAATGTCCTTAGTAACTGAGAAAGAGAAACAGCAATTACGTATATTTGCAACCCCAGATAGAAGACTGAAGTCTTTACTACGATAATATGAATATTAAAAAATGGAAGAAGGAGAAAAATAAAAGAAAATAGCATGAGAAATGAAAATAATCCAGGCAGTGACATTGATTTGCTTAGAACAGTTACTATTATACATATAAATAAATCAATGAGCATAAGCTGAATACAAAGGTTGAGAAATGTGCTCGACAATGACTTCTCTAAGAGAACAACAAATAAAGAAACAAAACAGTGTTAAAAGCCAAAGCAGCTTGTTTTGGCAAACAAATAAATAAGAGGAAAGAAAGGAAGAACTCAATATCTGAACTATTCCGTGATATGTTAGAAACATGATTATTTAAAATCTTTGCAAATCACAGCATGGTGAGATTCAGCACAATTCTCTAATTAACCATGGTTATGCTGAAAAGTTAACATTGGCAAGAAGCACGCCAATTTCTGTACTTTTGAGGTATAAGTTATGACATAATATTGAGAATAGAGTCAAATATACTGACCTGCTCACATCAGGAAACCTGATGGGAAAGTAAATAACTTGGCACTTGGGTCTGATGATGCTTCCCAGATCTTTGGGTCTGTGATCAGGAATCAGCTTCATAAATTTTCCAATAGAAGTGAGAAATGACTCCATATTAAAACTTGAGTTGAATACCACCACATCAGCCACCAGGCTGTAAAGGGAAAGGGTAAATGCAAATGATGACCCCAAACCCATTCGGGATTATTTTTATAAACCTAAGATGTCTCTATATTAATCAGAGTTTACAGTACACCTTAGGTTTGCAAAGAACTCTTTACTTTCCATCAGAATCCATCAAAATGTCTCCAATAGATAAGTTAGTTTCATTAGTATTACATTGTTGGAAGTTGGATTGGTGGCATCAGAGAGGAAAGGCAACAGGGAAATGAAATGATTTAATGGTATCACATGAAACTTCACAACAAAGCATATTTTCCCACAAGGCCAGGAACTTTCTATATTACCAACAACATTAAGTACAGCAGGACCTTTTTCTGGTGGCCCAACTAACCATGTTGAATTTTTATGTTAGTGATCTGCATCATTTTACATCGTACTGCTGAGAACAGAACATTTGTCATACTTCTCACTACCTTTAAGAAGATGAATTCAGACGAAACTATTTTCATACTAGAGCGTGATACCTTCATACTATTTGGTTAAAGTCTGTGTCTTATTTTAGCTTTTGCTTCAAGAAACTGTGTTAGGTTTTTAAAAGCTATGGGACTACAGTTGAAGGATTATAGTATCCCTACAATAACTTATTTCATTATTAAATTATATTTGGGGTAGTCAGAGAAGTAGAAGAAATTTGTAGAAACGGATCCAGATATTCATATCACTAGGTCATACTGATTACATAAAGGAATATATAAATTATAAAAGATTGCAACACCGGCCGGGCGCGGTGGCTCACGCCTGTAATCCTAGCTCTCTGGGAGGCCGAGGCGGGCGGATTGCTCGAGGTCAGGAGTTCGAAACCAGCCTGAGCAAGAGCGAGACCCCGTCTCTACTATAAAGAGAAAGAAACTAATTGGCCAACTAATATATATAGAAAAAATTAGCCGGGCATGGTGGCGCATGCCTGTAGTCCCAGCTACTCGGGAGGCTGAGACAGAAGGATCGCTTGAGCCCAGGAGTTTGAGGTTGCTGTGAGCTAGGCTGACGCCACGGCACTCACTCTAGTCTGGGCAACAAAGCGAGACTCTGTCTCAAAAAAAAAAAAAAAAAGATTGCAACACCATACCATGGACCTTCAGAATGAACAAAGTACTACACACCAGTCCTAAACTTACAATGGTTTGACGTAAGATTTTTTTGACTTTACACTGGTGTGAAAGCAATATGCACTCAGAGAAACCATACTTTGAATTTTGAACTTTGATTTTTTCCTGGGCTAGTGATATGTAGTATACTACTCTAGCAATGCTGGGCAGCAGCAGTAAGCTAGAGCTCCCAGTCAGCAACCCTGATCATGAAGGTAAACAACCGATCCTCTACAGTGTACTTACTGCGTTGCCAGACTTTGTTCAACTGCAGCTATTGTGAGTGCTTTGAACATGTTTAAGGTAGGCTAGGCTAAGCTCTGATGTTAAGTAGATTAAGTGTACTAAATGCATTTCGACTAAACATTTTCAACTTAGAATGGGTTTATCAGAACATAGTCCCATCATAAGTCAAGGAGCATCTGTATACAGGATTAAATAGGCAAAGCAGTTAGTTTTATTTCACCCTAAAATTGATTTTAATAAATCAATAACACTGAAAAAGAAGATATGTAAGGCCATAGGATCCCAAAACCCAATAGAATAAGTAGAACTTATAGAATAGGATTACCATAGCAAATCTTCAGTTTAATTTGTCATATTTGCTGAGACAACCAGATTTACTATTACAATATTGATACACAGCAGAATGAAAAACCTACAAAAGGAATGGTGACATGTCTTCCCCCCCAAATTGCTTTGTTTAGTTGCTACCTAGTGCAAATTTGGGGGGATGGGGATGATTACAACATGGATAATACAAAGGAATGTCAAAGAAGTGCTGACACAACACTAAGCAATAAGGAAGCCAATATAATAATATACCAAAAGTTGAAGGATGTTTCACAGCTAGTCTGTTTTCACCATATGTCATGTATTGTAATAGCGACCCACAGGTCATAATATATAGTTATGACATGTGTTCATAAGTCAGAGGGTTAGTGAAACCTCTGTTTAAGGTGAGTGCTTATGTCAGTCATCTTTAAAGTCCTTAACTGCCACACGGTCAAGAAAGAAATCTGACAGTGCCAAAAAAGCAGAAGTCAGCAAGAAAACTAAAGAAACATTTGAGGAAGCAGAAGTCATACTTTTCAAAGAGAATTTGAACAGGACTGTTTTCTGACACTCTTATTTTTCCTCTGGACAACTATGAACCATTTTTTTCCCATTAAGAAGCCAACTGATGATGAAGTCCACTTCTCCTTCTCCAAGCCTGTCTATAAGTTTACTCTCTTGAGAAAAGGAATGCTAAAAAATCCTGTGCAAGCTTTTATAGTCTCATTCCCTGAGCGAAATTGATCTTTTATGAAAGAGAGGAGAGACAGGAGCTAAAATTTTTTTTAGATATCTGCCCTCAAAGGGCATGTGACCCAACTACTTATATTCTTAAAAATCTAGTCTATGATAAATTAAAGATCCAAGATAGTTTACAAAACTATTCTTTTTGGTGCTTTTCCTCCCAGATATGAGTAGGTATAACTTCCATTAACTTTAAAGCCACCCATAAAGGGAAAAATAGGCTTAATTTTTTTCCCAGTGATTTCTCAGGGGTAATAAACACACACTATCTGAGGAAAAGAATGATGCTAATTCAAGAAATCAAAAGAATATTACAAATGTTTTCCATATTGATAAAACACAAAATGATTTTATTTTCATTTTTAAAACATATTTCCCTTCTCTGTTTCCATATAAAATAAAGTACCTTAATTTTATTACGAAATTTTAAAACGGTTGCTTTTTTATGAGACATTTGACGTGAAGCAGTTCCAGTCTATTTTGATAGCTCTGCTACTTCACAATTGAAGCAGCTTGTAAAAATGATTGTAGGAAAACATTTACAAAATGCTCAAAACACAGAATTATTACTATATAGCTGTTTTTCTATGTCAACTAAACTATGGAACATACTAGCAAGAGTCAGGGGTCTATCAAACACATGATCAATTCCATTTGCTAATAACTGTTAATAAAGGTGAATAAAATGTACCCAATCACTGCCAAACAGATTCCATTTGACTATTACAGCTATGTGAATAGGATCCAATAGCAAAGCTCTTTCAGAGTTGTTATTAACTCCTTTCATTAACTAAGCTTCAAGAGATACACTTTGTTGAAGTAACAATAGAAAAGGACCATCACCTTTGAAATGTCATGGTATTTTAAGGCTGTGCCATTTCAGAAGATTCAATGAGGGAAAAAAAAAACACTACCTAAAGATTCATTTTCCATGGCTTTCTCTATCTTACAAATAAAGGAGAGAGAGAGAGAGAGAGAGAGAGAGAGAGAGAGAGAGAGAGAGAGAGAGAGAGAGAGAGAGAAGACAGAGAAAACCTCTTGCCCCATTATACTTTAACTTTTGTCTCCTGCAAATTTCTATTTTGATTTTAGCTGAATACAGTGATAATGCTTGGTAAATAAGAGTTGACTAACTGCTCTTTCTAGAAGTATGCCTTAAACAATAGATTTATGGAATCAAGGGGTGAAGGTCCCTGTCAACCCTCTGATTCTATTTTGAACATTATGAAAAATACAGATAGATAATTAGTTCAACATATAATTAGAGTGTTACATACATGTATGTTATAAAAGGATTAACTGTGATCTTATATATACTGCACAAGCACAAGTAATTACTATTGTGGAAGATATGTTTAAATATTTGCACCTACCTTAAGGTGTTTTTTAAGTAAGTGTACAGTAGGTCTCCAGGTTAAAAAACCAACTATCTCTAAAGAAAAAGGTGACAAAGGGCCAATATAATGATACAATCTATACCTACCATGAAAGAATTTGGTTGTATCCATACTGGAAATCCCTCTCCTGACATTTCTTGACAGGATATACCAATTGGTTCTCGTGGAAGTACAGAATCTTTTTCAATTTCCCAAGGTCAGGCCGAAGGGCAGCCAGTTCGGTCAGGTTAAGCACCGAGCTTGCAAAGAGGATCCTAGGAAACAAGGAAATTAGGGTTTACTGTCCCAGGCATGCTTGAAGGGGTCATCCTTTGCTCTTCTTCTCTCCACTTTCCTCTTCCCACCCCAAGAAAAACATATCCCCTATAGGGACACATCAATAGTTGAGCCTTAATACCATGTAGCAGCATTCTAAGTTTTGATCTCTTAAAAAGCAGCTGCTTAGAACTATAAAAGCCCTGAATCTCATTGGTCTTCTCAGCTCAGTTACTGAGAGATGCAAAAAAAAAAAAAAAGAAAAAAGCTGGATGGATTTTATTGAAAAAGGCAAGAAAAGCTCTGTCTGAAGGACAAATGGAACAAAGATAAGGCTGACTGGGGAATACTTTGCTTGCCAGTTTCATTACACTTTACTTCTTTATGCAACCAACTACTGAAATTCAATATACGAGCAGCAATGGCACATGTTCATGTTATGACATAAACTCTTTTGATTTATGCAATAGACATATCTAGTGTGGTCTTTTTCTCTTGGCATGTTTTCTAGCCCTCCCCCCACTTTTAAAGTATCCTATAATACTTGTATTGTTAAAAAATCTTTTCTTCTCCATTGCTGGACAACTAATGGCAACAGATGTACAATCTGTAAAATCCCTTATATCAAGCACAAATAAAAAAAATTAATAAAAAGCTGATTCCTTGTCTTTGTGGGGGGAAAAAAGAAACTGAAAATTTACCTATCCATTTTTATAAAGGAAAACAATGACTATTTACTCTCTCATTCCACAAACATTTACTGAATACCTACTAAGTGCCAGGGTCTAATCAGGACAAACAGAAAAGATGAATGAGACTGCCCAACAGGATGAATGCTGCCTGTAATAGAGACATATACAAAGTACTAGAGGAATAAACAGAAAGGAGTAATAATTGCCTGGGACAACCTGAAAAATGTGCCTACTATTACAAATACATATGGGTATGTACTATTACATATACATATGGATACAAGAGAGAGACAAAGTACAGACTCTGAGCAGATGAGGACATTTAGATGGCACAATTTTGATAGAATGCCACCTTTATAACATAATGTAGCATCATTTGACCCTTATGGCTTTAATTCCCATTCTAAAAAATGACGTTCAAGAAGGGTAAGAGTTTTTTCAAGGATCACACTGGTAGAAAGTGGCAAAGCAGAGATTGCTGGTTTTCTAAGCTCAAAGTGCTTTTCATTACACCACAGATACGAATTGGTTGTGGACCACTTACATTGCAAATGCGTTTTTCTAAACTTAAATAGAAAATATCACCCTTGTTATTACCATGATTACAACTAGTATAAATTCTCCCTTGCTGACAAGCCAAATGGCTAACTTCAGGTGTTTATATGATCTGTAGCACTAGCCTTTCACATGAGAAGAATGATTATATAATAAGTTCATATATCATAAATAGGAATTCAATTGTCTTCTTTATGGGTTAAAATAGGCACACAAGACCAAAAGGCTACAATCCCTCTTTAAACTCACAGGGCTGTGTTAATGGTATGTTTTATCTCTTTAAAGTACCAAAAACTTACCAAGGAGATGTATTTATTTTTGAAACCATCTATATATAACCAAATAAAGCAAAGAAAAAAGTTACCTTATAATAATGCCCTATTTTACTAAGAAATATCCCCGACCAGTACTACCATGTATAAGCTTTTCTATAATTATCTTGAAAATTCTGAAATGTGAAGACATTTGTTCACCTACAAATCTGATTCTTGGCAGAGAAAACAAAATATTAATTTCGATCAATCAATATTTTCCTTAAAAGGGAATGGATGGCAATTTGTAGGTCTAGTTATTGACCCTAATCTCCTTCTGTTCTCCCCACCACCCCTACCACCTTACCCACATACATGATTGCAAGCAATGACTCCCATTCCTAATCATTAAGACCTGAGAAAGAGCAATGTTTTTCACATACAAGGCAGAAAAATGCATTAAATGCAGCCCCCATATGACTTATTAATTACAAATAAAAAGTGGTACATAAAGATAAAGAATGGAGAAATCTGGTTAAAACCCACTTAACCAAGTGATCAAACTTGATATATGACCAATAATGGGACAATGATATCATGCATTTTTCAATATGATACACCGAAAAAGATACAAATCACCAGTGTGATAAACCTGCCAAAAATGTCTGATCTGAATTTGGTAATGAAGAAATTATCAGACAAATATTCTGCAAAATAACTGGGTTGGATCTCCAAAAATGTCAATGTTATAAAAGAAAAAAAAATCTAGGTTAAAGGAAAATAAGGAGACCTCAAAACAAAATTCATTGTGTGATCCTTGATTGGATACTGGAAGGGTGAAAAAACAGGTATATAGGACATTACTAGGACAATAGGGAAAATTTGGATATGGGCTAAATATTAGATTGTAGATTTTTGTTAAACTTGAACTTCTTAAGTATAATAATTCCATTACAGTTATGTAGGAGAATATCCTTATTCTTAGGAGATTCATGTCAGTTATTTACATGAGAAGTGTCCTGACTTCTGCAATTAATTCTTAAATGGTTCAGGCAAAATGCTACTAATAACAATAAATAAATAATAATATGTACATATTTACATAGTTAGAGAAATAAAAATATGCCAAAACATTAACAATTAAGTGAATAGGTATATAATAATTCATTGTCCTATTAAATTTTTGGTAAGTTATACATTTCTAAAACTACAAATTCTGGTGGATATGCATGAATGGCAGTCAGCAGAAGGAAAAAAAAATTCTACATTTCATAAACAATAAACCCTTCATATATGTATTTCTAGCCATAATCCAACTGTTAATTTCCTACATGAGGATTATCCTCAGGGTAGACCATCTGTAGCAAATGTTTAACCAAGGTGAGCCCTTCATTCTATTGCTGCCACATGTTCCCTTTTCTTACCCTACCCACCAGCTGATCCGTAATCAAAGAATCCACACCTAAAGTTGAAAGAACACCTTTCAAAGAACACCTCCCAAATAAAAGAATTCAAAACATTCAGAAGATAAATAGCCATGATTTTCATAACATTAACCATTTGAGACTGCCCACACCAACACTTCCTTCAGTTTGTTTAATCATTAAAAGGAAATCCACTGTTTTTATAACTAATTTTAAAATAGCTCTCACTACTTCTAAATGGTGGAAATTATCTCCAGCACTAGTAAAGCATTTCTTGCTGCTTTTCGCTTGTAAAATGGTAGTTAAACTGGGAAATAAGCATTCCTCAAATATTTAGCTCAATCACACCCCAAAAAGAAGTGGTGAACATGCCCACAAGAGGAATGCAGGTATGATCCACAGGCAATTTTTACTTTTGCCTTACCATCAATTTTAAAAAGTTGATGATAATACAATGAATGACATCACTCAATCAGCAGCTAATCCCTACACTACCAATGTTCATCTTGCCCCAGGTATTATTTAAGCAATAAATCCTAACAAGGTGCATTTTATCATCCCACAGTGTGTCTCTGGCAGGAGAGGGCAGGAGGTGATAGCAAAAACCACTAGGAACAAGATAATTCCTGACAGCTGCTGCTTGAGCACAAGTTAAATTGAACAGTTTATCTCAGCATGAAGATGTTATAAGGTTTTATGTTTAATATTTTTAAATTAACATAAAACCCAGAGAAAGCAGTTGGGCAATCTTTCACAAACATGACATACTACAATCACTGTATAAGCTGGATTAGTACTTATTACCATGCTACTACAGAATTAAGCTGTTTTTAGACCACCAAAGAGCTTTAAATTGCAACTTTTGTCTCTGTAAGAGAAACCTATATTTAAAATGTCTGCTAAATTCAAATTAACGGCTACATCATTAGCTTACCATTTCACCAAAAGTACAAGTAAGCTGCTATTATAATCGTCTAACCAAAATGGCTCCATGCTGCAAGCACATTAACACCATTCTGTGTGTCTGGGATATAACCACATACATGTTTCGATTGTTTCCAACACACATTGTATCTACAACTTCAATCATATTTGCTTCAAAAATCCAAACTATTTAGCACAGTGAAATTTGAGATTAGGGATTTTATTTTTTTCTGTTCGGTTTGATAAACCAGTTGTTTGCCTTTTAGCCTATTTACTTAATATGTAAAAAGAAATGCTGAAATATACCTAAGCACTGTAGGAGTGTGACCATTATCATCAAGGTGCGTATTTTGGTATCTTAAATGGCATGGAAGGGCACTGAAATGAGAAAGAGAGGGCAGGCATTCAATGTTTCAGCCACTGCCCATACAATCTAGTAATAATCTTTCATGGGCTAGGTTATCTCACATAAAATCTTTTCAATAGGCCCCTTCCTCCACTGAAACCATTTATCACATAATGAGATAGAGTACAGGACTTAACACAGATACCAGTTTGGGCTACGTTACTACTCAATTAATTTCTTGCATGGCCTCAGTAGGCCTTTGACAAAAGGCCTTCTTCCAACTGTGTCATTTTACTCAATACCTAAATTCCTGGTCTAGATCTATGCTGTTCAGTCTCATTACTTAAGTCTTGATTCATTTGTACCCTGTTCTTGTTCCTTGATACCTACTCTCCAGGATCCTAGATTCTTTACTTTCTGTGATGTAGTATTTTCTGTGACGATGGAAATATTCTATATCTGCACTGTCCACATAAGACTAACTACTTATAGCTATTAAGCACTTGAAATGTAGCCAGCACACTTGAGGAACTAAATTTTCAATTTCATTTGATTATTTTAAGTTTAAATTTAAATTGACTGGCCATGTGTGGCTAGTGGCTACTATACTAGAAAGCACAACTCTGGATGACCAGCTTTTCCTTAACCTGACACTGACCCACCCATGCTACCTGAATACAATTCCTTGCTTAATTAATATTCCTGAACAGACCCTTGACCTGTTTGTGATAACCTAATTTCTAAATTCCTCCTCACGAGCTGAATTTCACCTACCAGACTCTCCAATTCTGGAATGGCACTATTTTTTTCTTTTCCTTATGATAATTAGAAAATACATGTTCATGACAGAAAAGTTTTAAGTATAAAAAATATAAATAAAGTGACTATCACCCATAACCATCCCAAACAGAGATAGCCACTATTTCCATTTCGGTGTTCATTTTGCAAGCATATGTTGAGCTCCTTTTATTTGCAAGATACTGCGCCAAATGATAGACATAAAATGGAAAACAAAGTAACTGAGGCAAGAAGAAAATTGGCAGGTTGAGAAACTGAATAAAAACCAACGAGGCCGGAGCACTTTGATCAAAGAGAGAGAGGTCAGAAATAAGGCTGTAGAAGTACATTGTACTTCTCCGAAGTTACAACATGACAATAATTTTGGATTTTATGTCAAGAACAATGGGAAGAGATTGGAGGATTTTAAGTAGGAAAGTGACAAAATTATATATGCATGTTGGGTATATTTACTTTCATTTTCATGTTGTAATAGGTATACAATATTACATGGTTTTATTTTTTGCTTTTAACTATTAACACCATACTGTTTTATCATGTTAACTGTTTCTAAAACATGATTTTTAATAGATTTCATGATACAGTGTGCCATAATATCTTCAACCAGGGCATGAATTTTGTATTTAAATAATTATAAAGTCTTAAAATCTTCTCTGTATAATCTCTAACGTTCCTATTACTTTTGTTTATATATTTCATGAGGGGTTTTTTATTACTTTTTAACACCAGAAAACTTTGACTACTATATGGAAAACAGACTATAGGGAGCATGAGTGAAAGAAAGAAAAAAAAATGACAGTGGCTTGGACTAAGATGCCAGTGCTGAGTGAAAGTGCTGCCAAGGGGTCTGACTGAGTGTGCTGATGGGGCTGTCAGGGATTGCTGATAGAACTGGAGATGAGAAGTGAAAGAGAACTACTGTTTTCTTCCCTTTCCTTCCCTATCACTTCCAAAGCATCTTGACAGTATTTCAATATAACAGGAGCTCAATAATACATACATGCATAAATGAAAATTACTCCCAAACATTTTAAAAGTCTTTGGTTTCAACATGTTTTTTTTAATTCATAAAACCTGTGTAAAAAGATAGCAGAGTTCTAATGTTCATTAATCATCAATATACAAAATTCATTTTAACACAATTTGCTTTAGTTGTCAGCTACTTTATCTTAATTAGAACATTTCTATTGCCTGTTTAAATGCTATGGATTTTCAAAAGACTTCAAGAACACTGCATAACAAAATGTTTCCCTTTGCTGAAACAATTAAAAATACAAGATGGGAGTCTTATCTAAAGGAAAAGGAAACGTAGTCATTTAATTTCCTAGGTTCTTGTAATGGGTAATTTATAGGCTGTTAAATAGAGTATCTAGTTTCCCAAAAGCTGTCTCATAGTGTGGCATCAATTAATTGGGCAGTTTTGCTTTTTTCCACCATGTAATTTTCCTTTCCTGTGCTTATCACAATGGCCAGGAGAGCACTGGGTACAAGAAGGCACTGTGTAAAGAACACTTGTGGAGAAGGCAGGGAATCGAGGTTTGTGGGTAGGACCTGCCACTGAGCAATATCTCCAACGTGAGGCTGTTTTCTTAACATCCACCCATGCTGAAGGCATCAGCACTCTGACCTGTGTTATGGATGCTTAAGGAAACAAATTATGTAACACCTGTTGAGCTTTTTTAGCTAAAGGTACCACTTAAACTCAGGTGCCTCTTAAATTATTCCAGCAACCTCTCAAGTCTTTTAACTCTTGGTATCTGGCACAGTGCCTAATCCATAAAAGACACTCTGTAATTATGTTGGTAACAAGAAAGGAAGAGACAGGAAGAGAGGGTAGGCCTGCTATTGAAAAAAAAAATCCATAAATAAATTGAAATTTTTACTGCACACATTTAAACATTTTTTGATGTATGTGTTCATTTCTTTGGGGAATGGAATTCATTATTAAGAGTATTCTTATGAGACCCAAGGTAATATGAACCAGTCAGAACATTTATAGATATATCTGTTTTAGACATTCTATCAATAAGTCAACAAATCAGAACATTGTGAAATCTCTTGACTTGACAATTTAAGATATCATCCCTGTTGTAAAAGAGCTGACAATATAATTGGTGAAACAAGCCATAAATACAGGAAACATTAAATAACAATAAAAAAGATAAGTAACAGCCCTGTCCTGCACAAGAAATGTCACAAAGCAGCGTGAGATTGATTGTGAATAAAGGTACAGGCATTAAGAACTATGGAGGCTCCGTAGAAGAAAGGAAACTAAGAGCAGTAAAAACCAGGAAGTCTCAGGATTTTGGCCAGTGGCTGGGGAACTCTGGATCCTGAGGTTTTGAGTCTAGAAGGTACAATGCTATCTGAATAAGTCAGAGAGAAGAGGAATAGTTGGCTGAAGTTTAGGGTTTGAAAAAAAGTAAGTCATCAGATAGAATTGGAAAGGTGGTCTTTTATCAGACCTGGAGGTAACCAAATGCAGGATAAGAAGTCTGCACTTAATCTGTTAGCAATGTGGCGAATCACTGCACATTTATTACTACACTAACAATCTTTTATTTCATCTTTTCTTAATTAACTGAGTTGTGAATGCTCATTGGCCAAGAAAAATGGGAGTAAAATGAGAAGATAAAGAATTAAACAAAGTACCACCATTAATCACTATCACTCTGAAAATAAGGATGCTCTGAATATATCCAAACACAGAAGAGGTAAAACCAGTTCATTTAAAACCATGGCTCTCTATCAACACTTTTTGATAATAAAAATCCTTAAATCACCATAATATTCTAATGTTAATTATAATATTCCAAAGGAAGACAAGGAACCATGTATTCTGCAAGGTTCTTTATATATACATTGTTTCATTTAATCCTCACCACAAGCACCCTAAGAAGTATGTCTTTTTATCCCCCTTTTACTGATTAAAAAAATTAAAGCACAAGAGGTTTGGTTAAATGCTAAGACAATAGCAGTTACTACAAGGCAGGGATGAGTTTCAAATCCAAGTTGATGTGGACCTAAAACCTTTTCCACTTAATTCCATGCTGATTTCAAAGCGTCTAAAATTAGAATACAACTCAACATTTTTATGTTAATTGTACTTCTTTATAGGCTATGTTTGTGTAATAAAAGAATATAAATGGTATAAAAAAGAAGTATACTAACCCAAATAGTTTTATTTCATCCCTTTATTCATCACACATTTATTGAGTGACAACTGCTCTCACTATACAAAATGGAGAGCTTTTATAAATAAGCAGAGTGCCCAGTAGGTAACTAAAGATAATAGATAATAGTTCGATGAAAAAAAATTGCATTGGAGATTTGATTAAACTAAAGGACCTCATCATCAAATATGTCTATTAAAAATGTGAGTTCTGGTTTGCTATATAATTTTACATATCTGTTCTACATGTTTCTCCAGTATTTTATATATTAATATTATCCTGTTTCCTCCCATTAAAGTATATATTCCTTGATGAGATAAATTACATCTACTGTTCTTTTGTTAAATATCCTAAGTTTCTCTGACGTGGCAGTTACCACCCTGGATTTTAAGTTCTTATAGGGCAGGCCCTAATATCTTTCATGTCCCTTATCCTGCCCAGGTGATTAATACATGTATTTAAATAAGTGAAGGAATAAATAAGTTAATCATTCATTCCCTTCATGACAATGAGAAAATAAACTGATTAACTCTCTGTTTATAGTAATGTGTTCAATATGGCATTTGCTCCTACCACTAAAAATCAAGTTAGGAAGCATTCATGCCCCATCTTAACTTAAGCACCCAACACAATTCTAGGAAGTATTATTTGATGTCATTTTTGATTAAGCCCATTACTTTTTCCTAAGGGTCCCTAATAATATTTCAGGCACCGTTCTCTGCTTCACCATCCTAATATATCAAGTACTCAAGATACGATCCAAAGAAAAGGAACTCAAGGGGAAAGGTAGGTGTCAACCTGGTACAAAGATCAGAAATGTACAATATCATGATAATAATTTCTGTCATCTTCAGGGATTCATGATCGTTAGCCTTGAAGAAGTCAATTAACATGCAAAGCGCATCTAACTTGCTGAGTGTGCTGGGAACACTTCATATGGTGTTTTATCTCCATAAACTAATATAATTAGTATGTGAAATATTTATAATTCATCTCATGATTAATCTATCGTAGAAGACTATTCCTTAACAGCAGCATATCATTTTATATTGGGATGTTCTTTGCCCTTTAGTTCATGCCACTCATGAGTCTCTTGAGTTCACTTCTAAATACTATACAGTTGGAAGACTGGAGACCCAAGGTAATGGAAATGTCTTATTGTCATTCCAATCCAACTCTACCAGTGTAGTCTAAGATAATACACATTTAAGCAAACTGGGCAGTCATGCCAGAATACTACCACTCACCTAAAGATAGAAAGCTCAGTTCAGGCACAAGGCTGAGAAACCAAACACAGGCAAGCACAGAGTGGCTTTTGGATGTTAACAAAATTTAGACTTGAATATTATGACACAGTAATAATGAAAATAATCATAATAACAATTACAATAATAATATCTGCTTCCTGGCATATCAACTAAGCTATTCCTGACAACCATGCAGAGAAAGGTATTTTGTACCCAAATAACAAATAAGCTAACAAGGAAAAATAATTGTGACTTGCTATTTTTACTGAGTCATATCTACAGCTAAAATATCAAGCGCAAAATAAAATATCTCCTAAATATTCAGTCTTTCCATAATCAGTCATAAGATCTAAATTTTTCAGTGCTTATATTTGCTTTAAATCTGCTTCCCAGAATGCTTTATTCTATTGAGTCATTTTATTATTTGATTTGTGACATTTTTTGTTATGCTTCTCATAGAAATTATTCCTGTGTTTTGATTATTTCTCCTATGTTTGTTTTGGCAAGTCCAAGACAGTTCTTTGAAATCTTCCCTAAATTTGGTGTTTAATATGCCACTTAGAAAAATACCTCCCCAAAAATAATTTAGTATCCCTAATGTTTTGCTATTTTACACATCATTTTAATTATAAGGGTATCACTAGATAATTAATTACAAAAGTCAAAGCCAGCAAAGTATACTGTACACAGTAGGCACTCAAGAAATGTTTGAGAGAATGAAATGTTTAATCATGTAGTACATTTGCAACAGAAAAAGAATTCAAAGTTGCAAGTCCTAAGACTGTGTATTAGGACCAGTACTTATACTCTTATTTTAAAGATAAAACTTTCATAAACATTGATTTGCTAAAATCAGTGTGAAAATTCTAACTTTAATTTTAATTACCCAGTCTATAACCACAGAGGGGAAACATTTTAAAGTTAGATTTTTTACTTACCCCGACGTGTTATGAAAAAAAAAAAAAAAAAAAAAAAAAAAAATAAAGTTAGATTTTTAAAGATCAAATAGAGTAAAACAAAAATTAAAAATTCACTAGGTAGCTAAGTTTCACAAATAAACTTAATCATATTTTTTTAAACCTATGCTTCCCTTGATCATAACTTAAATAACTGCTTTCTCTCTTTTTTTTAAAGTAACTAATATATACATAGGTACAGGGGAATAAAACAGATGGGAAGTGCAAAATGTTATGTAAATAATACTACTGTTTTCTTATCTAAAATGAACTACTGGGGTTATTCAACACAACCTACATCACATGGTAACTTTCTGAGATACATTTCTCTTGGTCTCACCTAGCATGCCACACTATATGTGAATCTCATAAAATACCATAGCAAGAAGGAACTTAAAATTTCCTGGGCCACACTTTCTTACCAGGTGACTGAGAAACACAAAATGAAGATCCACCCTGGGGTCGCCAGTTCCAGGCCAAGCTGGAACCTGTGTAGAGTCAGTAACAGAAAGGAAGTCACGGTTGATGCTTTTAAGCCAGGCCTCCTAATTCCAACAGCGGGAGCAACTTCAAATTAGAAGTTTAGATGAAAATATTCTCCATTTAAATGGGGAAAAGTCTATTCACCAAGAAAAAGGAGAAAAACCTTCTTTAATCATGTTTTATCCCTTGCCTCTACACAATGTAGTCAAAGTACTTGAACATGGGTATAATATACACTACAGACTAACTACAAGTATCCATCTGCCTCTCAATATTATTTGAATTTCGCATCGCCTATATCTGAGAGTCACATGTCTGAGGGTCATGTGTCTGAAGGTCACATGTCAAACGTTACATAATGGCAGTGAAAGCCTCTCTCTGCCATGTAAGACATTACACATTGGACACAGCAGGGAGGCTTCCCTTCCGACTCAGTCCTGTCCCTTCTTCCTTTTTTTCTACTTATACAGAATCGTAGTCTGGAAATGCCAGGAAATATACAGAATGCCATGAGAGAAGAAAGAGGGGAACCTCAGACTTGGCCCAGAAAAGCCAGAAAAGGCTCTAAAGGAGAAAATGCTTGAGATGGACATTAAAAAGATGAGCAGAATTTCCAGTTATGTGTATACTGAAGGCAGGGATTGGAAAGGGAGCAGATTATGAGTTTCTACTCATACTAAAGAGAAAAAGCAAATACGTGGGACCATACATATCCACATTCTACTTAATTAAGCAAATATTTAATATGTAAATATACATATGAATAGCATATATCTCTTATTAATAATATATGTATAGTATATGTATGTATGTTATATATATATATATATATATATATATATATGCAGGATTCTGTCTAGTTGATAAGGCATAAAAAGATAAACTAAACTTGACAACCTGCTCTTTATTTTTGCATTTTGGCAACTAAAATATAAATAGATGGCTGACATTTTATGACAGTCATTATTCGATATTTCAAATGTTGAAATACTCTCAAATCTGTTTATTTCCCAAATTTATATGCACTGCTGTTATTACTCATTGTTAGGGTGATCCCAACTCACTGAAAATGAAGTTCATGATAAACTGCTCCCTTACTAAGTTCTCAAAGTTAAATATACTCAGATGGGACATTCTAGTAACTTTTTGTAATAACTCCTTGTCTTGAGAAATGCTTTAAAAGAAATGTTAGTATTTCACCACTCCGTAGGAATCAGTAAGAAGGCGAGATTCTCCCAAGAATATTCCAACAGTCCTTGAAAAACTAAGACTGTCACAAAACCTGAGCATCTGGCAACTCTGCCACCATGAAGTATCCATATGGAAGAGACCAAAATGTGTCAAAGTATCCAAAACGATTTTGGATAGTGTAGAAGATAGAATAAATAATTCAGTATCGTCAACACTTTCAACAGCAGGTAGTGGATATGCTACCTGTTTCTATAATGTGCCAGAATGTAACATAAGTGTGTGAGGCTGTGTGTGTGTATGTGTGTGTGTGTAAGTGTGTGTGTGTATATGTGTGTGAGAGAGAGAGAGAGAAAGAGAGAGAGAGAGAAAGAGAGAGAGAGAGAAAGAAAGGCAGGGAGAGTATCAGCATACATGAAGCTAAAAACTATTTTTATATAGAAATATTCTTTAGGTAGTTCTCTTTGTAGGGACATCAGATCTCTGTAAGTATAGGTTTACAGATACACGGAAGGAAAAAAATGGAACCAATGAAAACTTATTTTTAAGATAAACACAGCAACAGATACATTACTCCAGAGTTAATGAAAAAACTGCATTAACTTAACGTTATGGTTGAAATTGTATGTGCAAAAAAAGTCAGAAAATCCAAAATTATGGTTCCCTCAGCAACTATAACTGTGTCCTCATGCATATATGGGTATTTTGCATTATTGTAATGATGATACATTTCAGCCTTAATATCAGTTTATGCAATGTGACTGAATTAGGATTCTTCTGGGAACTATAACTTTGAATTTCTAGACTTTTGTGAATGTAAAATCTTAACCATAAAATTACATTAATATAGGGTGGGGTTTTTGCATTTTATTTTCTGGCATTTTAAAAAAACAATAAAGAGTGAATGGTTGACAACATTAAAGTAGCAAAAGATTGGATGATTTGCAATAATACGAAAAGGATTTGATGCAGAGCCTCATACTTTAAAATAGGGACAAACTACAGACAAAAGGAACTTTCCCTCAGAAGATTAATCAAAGACAAGAACAGGCAAGATGTCTTTCCAGTAGTAAGTAAATTTACTTTTTCTATAAAATCTTAGTTTCTGGTTAGAATACTTTCATTTAATTATATTTTAACATGGATATAAATAAAAATGTTTGAAATAATTCTCTCAGCACATATTCCTGCATCTTGTCAAGGAAAAAGATAGTGTTAAAATGGTCCCCCATATTTTCAATAGCATAAAGCTGGTTGGGAGCCACTTTTCCTTCTTGTATGTGTACCATGGTGGGACATAAACTGTAAGATGAAATTGCATTGCCACCACCAACCACTTTTTCATCATGGGGCTGAGGCTGATTCAAATATGTTTCCCAAAGGGAAAGAAACAGACAATGATCAAGTTAGGCTTAAGAAAGAGGTAACCGTATTTTAGGCAATTACTTAGATATGACACAAGCATGGAGTAGTGGAAAGATGAAGTAAGAAACAGTGAGATAGTGGGTTCAGAAGACAGTAGTCATAATCATATTTGTTTGGAGGAAAATTACAAATACTTTCGGGGAGGTGGCATTTTCAACAGGCCTTACAGGATCAGTAGTTTTTCAACAAAGGGAAGACATTCCAGGCAGACAGGAGAGCCTGTGGCGAGATCCAGAAATAAAAGGGGTGAACACTCCTTTAGAAAACAAAAGGTTTGGCTGAAAGGCAGGTTCATGAAGGAGTTGTAAAAAGAAAAGCTGCAAATGCAGAGGAAGTATATATTATAGAGGACCTTGAGTGCAAAACTTAACTAACTTAACTATCTGTGTAGGCATCAGTGACATTTTAGCTATATTTTTTACAAAGAGGGAAACAAACAAAAAAAAATAATAACACACAAACAAAAAACAAACACCACAACAGCAGGAGGTAAGACACACTAAGAGAAGTAAAGACCGAAGACAAGGGGGACCAGGTGTGAGATGATTATAATAACCCAGACAAGTTGTAATGAAAGCCTAAAGGAGAAGAGACTAAAAGGCGCTTTCAAGATCTTAGAATGTAATGACTATTGGAAAGATCATGTCATTAATAAAAATGTAAAATCAAGAATGGTATCTCATGTAAGGAAAAGGAATGACTGGGTACTGTTCAATAAATCTTAAGGTATCAGGGACTATACAAACAAGCATTTCCTCTAAAAAGGTTAGAAATACGGTCCAGAAGATACTGACTTCAGCAATGAAAACAATACTCTCCTTTAGAATTATATAATTTACAAGCTTGTATCTTCGCTCTCTTTTTATCCTTCCAAGGTTGGTAATGACATCAGTTGTACAAGAGGACTGTGGCTCAGAAAGCATGACTTCTCAAACCTCACATGGGCATTAAGTGGCAAAGTCAGACTGGAGACACAGATTTTGGAACCTTTAGTATAGAAGTCATTTTGAAGTTACAGATAAGAATACCAAGAAAACATGGAGAGAAAATATAAGTCAGTTGTGCGCAGAACCACAGGAAAAACGTAAGACTGTAGAGCAGCTATTATTCAATAGCCCAATAGATGAGGATGGTACCCAGGAAAGCATTACAGGGCCTGGCACTCAATAAACCCCTGTCACATCAACAGCTAACAGAGAGACAGCACTAAACAGGGTCTTTCTATCAGTGACAGAGAAATGGAATAGTTCGCAAACTTTCTTAAAGCAGCCACTTTTCTCAAAAGAATTCTTACACAAAATTCTACTATGTAAACCACATAAAAATGCCGAAGCGGAAATATATGGTCTGGAATCTCACCTAACTAAACCTCTCTTTCCTTTCTTTGACAACACTTTCTTTGCACATAGCAATCCCTGAGACACCTCCATGTAACCCAGAGAAAATGCTAGAAATCCTCTAAGTTAGTTGTAAGAGTGATGTAATCTGGGACTTCTGATTATGGCATGGAAGAACAGATAACATTTGGTTCAAACTGAAATCAAATGCCAGCGTGTCTAGATTTGATTGTTAACTATACTCTCCATTGTCATGTTCTTCTACTGGCTGGGATCCTTCATTAAGTTTTCTTTCTTGAATTTCTCTATGACCAACATTTTACTTTGATTCTGACTCACATCATCAGATCACTTGGACATCATAAATGAATGCAATGGAAATGGCATATTTAGTGGAGCCAATTGTCTCCAGCTGTGTTCTCCAGTACTCTGTTGCAAAACCTTCCCACTTGCTGCATTTTGTAAGAAACTGGCCATGCCACATTACTCCACATGTAAGTCAGAGAGACAAAGAACAGCATAATGTCCAGAAGGTTAAAATTAAATAAGTGAATGTCCAAATTTGATATCTTAGAGGAAAGAGGTTTTGTGTTCCAATCATGTTACCGATATGGCCAGTTACATGTATTACCAGGAAGGAACAGATCTGAATGTCCCTACAGTTGAAAAAAATGAAAGAATAATTGAGACCTTTTTAATAGTAGACTTGGCAATGTTGTTCCATTTTAATATAAATTGTAAATGAAAAATCCATTCCATTGGATAGTAAAAACAGTAATCATTATTAAAAAATCCAGTCCAACTAAGTAATAAAAACAGTAATCATTTTAAGATTTTATTATGGCAATACCTCTGTACAAATATGAAGTAATATATAAAGAAAATCACAGGCTAATTCTTGGATAATTTATTCAAGGAGTAAGTTATGAAAATTCATCAATAAGTAGAATAGATGAGGCAACATAAAGACAGCTTAACATGGATTCTATTTATGCAACTTCAATTTTAATTTAGTCGGCATTGATGGATGCTTTTATTTTGTGTTATAGTCATGTTAAACTCAGACACAACATGCATTGCATCTTGAGTTTTCACAGTACGAAGACATGTGGATGTGACATAGACAGTTGCTCCTTTTGCTTCAAGTGATAAATAGTGGACTTGTAAAAAGGATCTGAATAGATCTAACAAAAATCAGTGAGTGAATTTAAAAGACAATAACTACATGCATTAAAATTTTTATTTTACTTTCTCGATTTTTACACAGTAATTTGCTTTCAGAAGAAACCATGCTGACATTGTCCTGGGTATTTTCAGGCCTCTGCAAAAGAGGCCAAGAAGGAGAGAGGAGAGAGACAGGCAGAGACCTGGTTCCAGGGAAGAGTATGCACCAAAGTAAACAGTATCATCAAAGACAGTAGGACAAACTGGGTCCTAAGAGCATAATTTGCGCAAGATGCTGGTTAAATTCAATGAATAAAGCAAAAAGGATTTCAAGGAGAAGTCTTATGAGAATTCAGGAGGTGATCCTGGAAAATCTTATACAAACGTCCGGTATTATGCCTGGCAGGAACTAAGAAAGAGGAACCAAGGCCCCCAAAGGGGGCCTACAGGATAAAGCAGAATAACTGGAAAAAATAAATAAATAAGGAGAAGAAACCTGGCCAAGTCATCTGAAATTGCCAATTGAAAAGTGAGGAGAGATAAAGGAAATGGCAGTAAAGGGAAGGCCTATGGCTGATCCAATGGCAACTGGCAATAAGAGGGACATGGGCGATGGATGGGCAGTTGGAAGAAAGCAGGAGTCTAAACAACTGTGCGAATGCATCCAAGGTCTGGGATGGATAAAACTAACTATAAGTCACATCAATCAGTGGGTACAGGCCCGAAGCTCAGGGAAGAATGGCTCAGGTATTGTGCAAGACTGAGCCTGCAGGTAGGGGGCATCAGTGGACCTGACTGTGCCCAGCTGAGGAAAGCCAAAGGCACAGAAACGAGACGAGAGTGAAAAGACAGAAATAAACAGAATAACACAAAAATGTTTCTGATTGATCATATGTGTACCTGGTATAGACTACAAAACAAACCTAGAATATGAAAATGTGGATTTATCCAAAAGACAAATTAGTATTCTATTTTTTTTTACAAAATAAAGATCCTGAATAATATTAAGAATAAATTTAAAACTTCTTGAAGTACAAATTTATAAACATGCTATTATTACAACAATGTAAAACTAGGTACATAGGAAAAGACTATAAGGAAGTAAGATTATCAGGTTATAACAGCTGCTGGGTTTATGGATTTTCATATTATCTCCAAATGTTCTATTATGTAATTATATATTACTTTTATAATTTTAAAAATGAAAAGTATTAACAATAAAACTTGTAACAGCAAGTATGCCTATTACCTTTTGAATTATTTCACTTAAAATAATTTCTACTTATATTTCTTAGGTAAAGAGCAAGGTATTTAACATATGCTATTACTCATTGAAGTCCTTATAAAACCTCCTAAAGTTAGTAATCTCTATGCCTAATATGTCCATACCTATAAGGTACAGTTAACCAAAAGAGATAATTTTTAATTTTCACTTTTAAAAATTCCCTTTATTTTTAAATATATATTTTATTTTTAAATATATCCTATTTTTTAAATTATATTTTTAAGTATATATTCATTATATATTTTCAGCATATATACTACTGCCTTTTCACAGTAGTAGAAAATCAAAAGAAGTATTTTGGTGTGTTACAATGCAGATTATTTGGAAAACAGTGTCACAGACTGCCTGTTAGGGCAAAAATCATGTCGTTTCCATATTTTGTAAAACTCCACAATGCATAGATAGACTGTTTGACAATTGCATTCACTAATATTTAAACTAGAATTGTGATTAAAGTCATGTACTCAGAAGGCAGACCATGTGGATGTACCATAGACTTTGAAGGCAGACTACTTTGGTCTACCATGGACTCTTAAGGGAGACTACCTTGGACCACCATGGACTCTTAAGGGAGACTACCTTGGACCACCATGGACTCTTAAGGGAGACTACCTTGGACCACCATGGACTTTTAAGGGAGGCTACCTGGGTCACAATGAACTATGAAGGAGACTACCTGCTCCACAAACTACTTAGCTATGTGATTGTGATTTGGGGCAAGTTTTGTGCTTAACCTCTGTTTGTCTCCATTTCCTCATGTGATAAATGCTGCTAATAACAGTACTCCTCTCATGGGGAGGTATGAGGATATGTAAAGTGCTTAGACCAGTGCTTATTACATTGTAAGCATTATATAAGCATTTTAAAACTACTTGCCATTATTATTAATCAATTCTATTTTGGCAATGAAATCCCAATTATAAAATGATGAATCAAAGTTCATGTGTAGAAGCGTTTTCCGATAATATTTTTGGTAAGTCCAGCCTGAGCAACATGGTGAGACCCCATCTCTACAAAAAAATAGAAGGAATTAGCCAGGCCTTGGTGGTGTGTGCCGTATGGTCCCAGCTACTTGGGAGTCTGGGGCTCCCACAGCATTTGATTTAATTACTCCTGATCTTTAGGTGATAACCATTTTTTTCAGAGCCACTGCAGTTAAGTAAGCCTTATGCCCTAGAATCTACTGAAAGAACATTTTGTTAGTCTTCTTTTCAAACACACTCTGTGATGATTCAATTTGGTTAAATTTTGGATTGCTGGCAATTATAAGCTCATCTGGGAGTAATTTTTCTCCCTAGATCATCTGCGTTTGAGCAGGGAGAAGACAAAATGAAAATTTTATTGCCAAAATCATTATATGGACTGTCTTTGAAGTCTCTTGCACTATCATACTATATACACCAACCATCCAATTCTAAGAACTCCAAGTAAATGGTATATCAGTTCAGTTCAAATGATATTTTGATATGCTACTCTGGTGCTAGGATTAATTTTTTTTGGAAAATACATGATATTTAAGAAAGGACTTTGGTTGGGTTCATAGTTCACTTTGTTAAAGTATTTTTCAGTTGAAAGTTAAGCAAGTTAGATAAGGCTAATTAGAGTACATTTCAAATTTTGGTTCTTTGGTCCAGTTTGCTCAGTACATGCTTAGCATATTCATAATGATTATGAACATAATTCTGATACTAAGGAGAATGCCCACTTTTAGCTTTCAGTGCTACTTATACGCTCATGGCTCCCATATACAGATTTTAAATCTAGACTTCTCACTCAACCTTTAGATATAAAACTATCTGTTGGAAATCTTCACTTGGATAGCCCACTGGCAGCTCAAATACAAAAGGTCCAAAACAGAACTCTTCATCTAATTCAATAAAATGCTCTTCTTTTGAATTTATTGTTGCAGCTGAAGGCACAATCATCCACAAAACCAGAAACCTGATAGTCTTCTCTTACTTTGACTTACTCTTCCTGAATTTCCATAAATAACATATTAATTTTGCTTTCTGAATATTTCTTATATCTGTCCCTTTAACTTCTACCTTATTCATAGACTTTTACATAGTGAAGCTTGGACTGATACAAAGTTCACTTAACTCATCTTATTTTTAAACCTGCCTTCCCAAACAGTTCATCCTACACCTAGCCACAACAGCCATGTAAATAGAATGCAAATCTGGCCAGGTCACTCCATTGCAGAAAACCTAAGTTAACTTAAGTTAGTAGGGTAAAATGTCAGTCTGCCCTGGCTCTACTTAGCTCCACAAGTCATCTCCTGCCCCCTCTATTTCACACTTGGAGCTTCAAGGATAATGAAATGACTGGTTCTCTACACACACCAGTTTGCCTTTTATCTCCGTGCTACTGTCATCTAGTTTGCATGGTATTTTGTCTATTTCAATAAAGATTCTAACAAATCAACCCAACCACTAATTCCTTTGTATCATTTAAGAATCAATTGTCATCCTCTCCCTCTTTGTGGTTAAAAAAATAGGAAAAAAAGGAAAAGAATCAATTATCATCTCTCCAAGAAGCCCTTCCAGATCCTTCCATTAACACCCAAATTGAATTACGCACACCTCTTAGGTGTTCACATCTTTGTACTTACTCCAATAGAATATAACTTATTATTATCTCTTTACAACTAATCAACAAAAATCTTAAAGCTGGAACTTTTCTTCATTCTTCTTTGTAATTCTGATTCCCTGCTCTTAAGAATTAGTATGTTGAGCAAATGAATGCATGTGTATGCATGTGTGAATATATACATAAAATCCTTAGCTCCTTAACTTTGGTCACATTGTCATATGTCAAATTTTAATATAAACATAATGAATACAGAATAATACCATTGAATATACCTTACTTTATTGTGATAGTATTTGCTCAATAGAAAATAAAACCTATGAATTTTTCATTATTTCCCAATCTATTTATTCATGTTGAAGTCAAGCTGTTGATTTTGTCTATTTCAATAAAGATGTTAACATGCTTCAGACCCTACAAGTGGTTTCCTAGTTCTTGTTTATCAGGACCAAATTCCCTGACATTCTCTTCACCCAAAACCTGTGCTTCAGCCACACCAGACCCTCACTACTACCCTAATCACACGCGTCTGTATCTCTACCTCTGCATGAAATACCGCTCCATCCTATTCGCCAGGAATGCACACACCACCAGAAAACTCTGGCCTCCTGCCCTGGACACCATGAGTCATTTTGTCAAGTTTTTACTCTCATGAATCTTTGTACGTATCTCTGCCATAACATTCACATTGTGTTATTCCTAGTCTATGCAGTTAGTTCTCATTCCCTTTTCCATACAAAATGCCTGTGATATAGATGTTCTATAAGTATTAATTTAATGTATTATAGATTAATTCATTCTTATTCCTATAAGAATCCATCCTACTGAAAGGATTTAGCTTTAGCTACCCACTCTCCTCCCTAAACAAATATTCCCTATGAAAACTCAACCATCTTTATAGCCTCGTGAATGATCTTCAAATGCAGATTCTCCAGCTTTCGTAAGTCACCTGAATTCTAGTCCTCCAGTTCTAGTGGCCCACTGGAAACATCTAATTGGATGTCATGCTACTACTTTAAACACAATATAGTAATGTAGGACTAATTCATCACTTTCTTCCCTCAATATTCCTTGCCCCCTCAACTTCACCGGTGCTCTGCCAAGGGCATAATAATTATGTTAGATCCCTAGAGTGGCGCTGAGGGCAGATCTGATTATTCCCTTACTCTTAACTCTTGTACCAAAGTATCACCAAGCTGTGCTGGGTTTAACTATAAATAAAGATACTAAGTTTTGCCTTTCCTCCCACCCTATGAGGTTTTTATCAGCTCAGGCCACAAAAATTGAATACCTTCTTAAATGATTTCCATTTTCAACTACTTTCTAACATATTGCCTTCATGTTAATTTTACCAAAACACACTATGACTAACTCGATCTGCCAAACCCTTTGGCTACCTGGCTCTACACAAAATGACAACAGAGAACTATTTAATTTATTTTAAAGTAAAACACTGAGTAACTATACTCTTCGATATCTTCCAAATTAAGGGCTGCTTAATGGGTAGAACTCTGGGTTTCTAAGATTTCAATCTACTACTTACCTAAACTGACAGAGAGTTAATTTCTGAGAAAAGTCTTGGACCTGCCAGCAGATCCTTCTGTAGCTCAAGGACATAAGCCAGATTCTTTACTTTTATAACACAACACCATCTTTGGCAACTACAGAATTGGGAGCTATACCATATGGATGTCCCTTCAGTCAACATAGAATACTGATACTTGAGATATGTGATAATGACCTGAAGATTATTTGCTCTAATACATACTAAAATATTTATAGATGAAATGATGTGATATACAAGATTTGCTTCAAAATAATCCAAGGGGAGGAGGAGGATAAAATGGGAGGAGGATACAGATAAAATAAGGTTGGTCATGAGTTGATAATTACTGAAGGTGAGTGATGGGTACATAGAGATTTATGATACTTCTACATCTACATTTATGTTTGAAACTTTTACAACAAAAAGTTAAAATAAATTTGAAATCAAATGCTATAAATCAGTATTAACCATGGATAATGGAGCTACAGCTGACTAATTTCTTCAACTGTGAATGTCCTTTTAAGTTTTCTAAAATGAGTTAGAATCACTTTAAGAAAATTTAAAATGCTAATTAAAAAAAAAAACTATCCTCACTACATCACTTAACTTTCTTCTTATTCAAATAATATTTGAAAGGGATATGTTAGTTATTCATTCCTTAGAATCACTGAAACTTTATAATTTTATTAAGTGAAAGAAGCACTAAGCAAAGTACCTATACTATTTTATTTTGGTCCTCAGTACAACTATCTTTATAAGAAAAATTATTAGCCTATTCTCACTTTTTACTGAGGGATGGTCCATGAACCAACATAATGTAAAATCTGTTTTTTTTCAGAAGTGCTGTGAAAATATCCATTATTATGTTCAATTTTCCTTCTAATAAAGATCTACCTAATAGAGTCCTTTTAGAACTTTGGTTTTCAACATGAGCTACACATTAGAATCACTCAACAGACTGAAAAAATCCTGATGCCTAAGCCACACTCAAGACCATTTAATGATCCAAGCATCAGTAGTTGTTAAAGCTCCCATGTGATACCTACTTGCTGCCAAGGTTGAGAGGCATTGTTTTAGAACTACATAAATTTGTGATATTTTGTTTATTTCCCATTATAAAAATTTCCAAGCATACACAAAAGTAGACAGTATAATAAACCCCAAGTACCTACCACACAACTTCAACAGTTATCAATATTTTTGCCAAGGATGGTTCCCCTACCTCTCCACTTTATTTTTATTTATTTATTTTTGCTGGAATATTTTAAAGTAAATTCCAGATATCAGATCATTTCATCTTTCAATACTTCATTCTGTAAACATTGTTCCTTATGATTAACTGACTTAATTCCTTTTTATTAGGCAATGAGAGGCTTTGCTGAACTTAGATTTTTGTTCAAATGGATTGTTTCCTCTAAATTAGAATTTCTAAAATATGTTTCCATTATATCTCTGTTATAACTTGGATTTCTTATTTTTGCTTTTGTTTTAATGATTTTCAGTTATATTGTATATGTGAATTTTAATGAAAAACAGATCTCTGATTGCATAGGTCTTGAATGCATCCTCATATTACTGTCCTCTCAAGATTATATGATATCTAATCTGCCTATTATACCATGTCAAATCCCTCAGCTTGACTTCATTAATAATGTGTATTTTCCTTATTATAAAAGTAATGTATTTTAATTATAGGATAATTTGGAAAATACAGAAAGAGAAAAAGAAAAGAATAATATCACGTATAATTCCGTAACCAATATATAACAATTTTTACATTTTCAAAATCTTATCCCAGTTTTTTTTCTTAACATGTAAACACATTTTATAAAACTGGGATTCTACTGTATGCATCATTTTCATAATATAATTTTTATTTAACATCCTCATGAGTATATTCCTAAGTATTTAAATTTGTAAAAACATGATATGTAAAAGACTGTGGAATTAACAGTCCACAATATGAATGTACTATAATTTACAAAACTATTCTCTTCCTATTGGCCAGTTGAGTTACTTTTCAATTATTATATATAATGCTTTATTGATAATTGTAATCAGTGCTTTGTCGAGAACTGTGAAGAGTCTGAGAATTTGCCCTACTAATGAGTCAGCCTGCCACAGTGTCCTGGATGTTGGCAGCAGACATAACAGTCCTAAATCAGAGAGAAAGAACTTCTTACTCGGGACACAGTAAACAGCATGTGCTTCATACTTGTCAGTTCCCTTTGGCCCCCAAAGCCCATCATGCTGATGTGCAGTGGCCCAGACAGATGATGCAAAGGCTGTGGGTTTGCATCATAGCTGAGCAATCCTGAGCTTAGGAAGCCCAAATCATCTATGATGAGCTGCAAGCAAACTTATCCAACCTTTGCTCCAAACAGAGACATTATCTTTATTATACTGGATGGTAAATAAACCACCAGCTATCTGACCAAAAGAGAGATACTATTTCTATATTCCAATGTTGTTTGTTACACAAACCTCCTTGTAAGATACAAAGATGCAAGAGATCTACAGAAAGTTGTATCCTGACACTCTTAAGACAAATATGTAGAGTGGGATTAATCAGATTCTTAATACAATATAGTTTTACCAAATTATTTTATAGAAAGGCTGAACCACTTTACACTCACATCAATAACATATGAATGCTTCTGCCTCCCTTTCAGAAGCTTCCATGACTTCAACCTTCCTTAACTTCACTTATCCTACTGTACTCACAAAATACATCACATTAATTGGAGGCAGAACATCCCAGTGATAGAGACTCAGGCTGAAAAGGCTGAGTTTAAATAGCAATACCACCATTTATTAGCTATGAGACCTGGAGACGGTCACTTAATAAATTTGGGTCTCAATTTCTTCATCACAAAAATGAAGAAAACAATGACCTTATTAAGATATTAACAATAATGGAATGTGTTAACATATGGAGAGAGCTTAGAACAGTGTCTGGCAAGTAGTAAATGCTATATAACTATAAGCTATTATTATTGTCTGGCTGTTCCTCCATGTCCAACCCAGTCCTACTCATCCTTCAAAGCTAAGTCAGATACCACTGCCTCCATGAAGACAGACAGCTTCTTCTCTGAATTCCCAGTTGTACTCCATATCTCTGAACTTTTTTATTATATACTATGTTCAGAGGTCTGAACTGACCATGTGTCTTTTGTTTCTAATGCTTAACAGCTTTCACCTTAATGACAGTATTAAAAAGCTTCCTAGCATTTACAAAAACTTCTAACATTCTTGATCCTACTAATGTTAAAATTATGCTGCCTATAGTCGAATTCTATAAATGAAAATCTTTATATTTTAATTATGCAAAAAATTGAAGTGATTTTTTTAAGGATCAAGCTAATAACTTTCATAAGCTGATAGACAGTCAATGAAAGAATATTTCAATATTTGGGTGACATATTTTTTAACAAAATGTTTTCAATAAGTTATACACCAAGATAGTAGAAACTATAGCCACTCAAACCACTAGAGCAATATGGAATTCACCATGATAAAGCTGACGCCAAATTGATCCAGGACTAAAGTTAATAAAAAAGAAGCCCAAATAATTTATGAAACAGAGCCATTAGATTGAAATAACTAGATTTTTGAAAACTTGCAATTTCCTAGAATACAAACATGTACTTCAAGACATTAACTTCATTATACATGGCATTTTGAAAATCAGTTATTTTTGACAAAGTTAAAAATGACATCATAATTCTAATATATATACTTTACAACTTTTATGTGTTCTGAGTCTTTAAAGATTTTCATATATATAATTATATATATGAAATATATATAATATATATTAATTTTTTTTATTTTATGAGATATAAATCATAGTATTTCTTGTTCTACTTGCAAATAAGGAAACTGGAGTTGAGACTAACCATAGCAAAATCAAAATATTTTTGTTACTAAAACATAGCTATATTTAGAATTTTCAAAAGCATGGTGAATATTATCTTAAATAATTTAAATCACTTAATTTTATTTAAATAATTTTTAACATATTACTCAAATTAAATATGAAACCTTAAAATTATTGTCTGGATAAGAGATTTCTTGAAAATCTCAAGTTAGGAAGTTCCCTGCTTCTTTAGAAAGTTATTTTATAAAGGAAAAGAACAGTAGATGAAAATTATCCAAAAGCACTAAGATAAATATTTTGACTTAATTCTAATTGCCACCTCCACCACCAAGTCAAGCAGGGATGCACAAATACATACATGTATCAGCCAGATTTGGGAGATAAAACAGATAGATATATACTCCTAAGATTATGACCATGGAGGAGTCAAAGATTTAACGGGGTTAGTGTTGGGAGGGACGTAGCTAATGCTCCAAATGAAGTTTCTTGCTTCCTCTTCAACTCTTTCTTTTCTTTCTCTTTTTTGCACTCTCAGTCAAAAAGCCTTCATTTTACTTTTTTTTTTTTTTTGCATATTTTGACGGGTATAGGATTCTAGGTAGACAGTTTTTGTTTTGTTCTCGGTGCTTTAAAGATATTGCTCTACTATCTTCCTCTTGCAATGTTTCCAATGAGAAATCTGTTGTGTGCTTAACTTTTTTCTGACATAGCCTGTTTTTTTTTTCTCTTTTTTAATCCAGCTGTTTTTAAGATACTCTCTCATCACTGGTTTGGAGGACAGAATCTAAAGTGGCCTCAGGATTCCACCTCTGTGTATTCATGCCCTATGTAGTCCCTCCATTGAGTAGAGGAAGGATCAACTCCTTGCTTATAAACTACAGAATACAGTAAAAATTACAGGATGTATAAGGTTATATTATCTAAGATTGTATCACTTTGCTTTGCAAGGAAGCTCTCTCCCTTTGCTGGCTTTGGGAAGATTCATGTGGCAAGGAAATTAGGGTGGCTTCTGGGCAATAGCAAGCAAGAAACTAAAGCTCATAAAGAACTATATGCTACCAACCATCATGTGAGCTTGGAACAGATCCTTCTCCCACTGAACTTGAGTCCACAGCAATTTTAAACAATTGCTTGGTGTGGTGGTTCACACGTATAATCCCAGGACTTTGGAAGGCTGAGGCAGGGGGTTATGGCTTGAGGCCAGGAGTTTGAGATCAGGTTGGGCAACATAGTAAGATCCTTTCTCTAAAAAAAGTTAAAAAAAAAAAAAAAATTAGCAGAACATGGTGGCACATGCCTGTGGTTCTAGATGCTTAGGAAGCTGAGACGGGAGGATTGTTTGAACCCCGGAGTTCAAAGTTACAGTGAGGTAGGACTCTGCCACTGCATGCCAGCCTGGACAACAGAGGAGACCCTGTCAGAAAGAGAGGAGAGAGAGAGAGAGAGAGAGAGAGAGAGAGAGAGAGAGAGAGAGAAGGAAAGAAGGAAAGAAAGAAATTTTTATTCTTAAAATAGAAAGATGAACTTCTTTTTTAATATAATAAAATATGTCCAGTGCAACTGAAAAGCCAGCATCATACTTAGGAAGAAATATTAAAGTCAGTAATAAGAAAAAGAGACTATGAACACTACCATTTAGCATTGTACTGCAGGTACTAGCCAACAAAATTAGATGAGAAAAAAGTCAAAGGTATAAAAACTGGAAAAGAAATAAGTAAAATGATTAATATTTGTAAATAAGATTAGAAAGCTCAAGACCATCAACCAAAAATATATTATTTATAATTAGAGAATTTGGTAAGCTTAAAGAGTACAAATTAATTATGTCCATATATATATATATATATATATATATGCATGCACACACATATACATAGATATATATGTGTATATATGCATATATCTCAGCATTTAAAGAAAAGATTATATAAAACAAATTTAAGAAATGGGTAAGACCTCTATGAAGAAAATGTTACAGTACTACTGAAAGAATCCCAAAGATCACTTGAATAATGGAAAGCTGTACCATCTACTTGGATATGAAGAATCAATATAGAAAGACATCAATTCTCTTGGAGTTTGTTTATCTTGATCACAATTTTTAGAAAAGGTTTTTTGGTTTATTTTCAACTGGACCAACCAATTCTAATTTTTTTAGTTAAAGATAATGAAAAAAAAAATAGTCAAGTAAACTCTAGGGGAGAAAAATCAATGGAGATAAAGACTAACACTACCAGACATTAAAGAATATTTTAAATTTCAAAAATAGAAAGTATATTTGGTCAAATAATGGTCAAATATTGGTCAAATATTGACATGACCAATAGAAAAGAAGACAAAGTCTAAAAATAAATACAGTACATACAAGGAGCTGGCATATGATAAAGGTAGCCTCTCAAAGCTGAGATGAACAACCCAATACATAGTGTTGAGTCAATATGGAGAAAAAATAAATTGGGATACAGACCAACATGCACCAGGACAAATTCAAATGATTCAAATGATCCAAATGCTTCAACGTAAAAAATGTAACCACAGAAGTACCAAAAGGTTGAATACACCCTAGGAAATTTCTTTCCTAGGAAATCACTTTCCTAGGGTGTAGGACATGGCTTGGTATCCCACAAGGACAGGACATGGCTTGCTATCCCACAGGACATGGCTTGCTATTCAATGGAAATGTGAGCCACATATGTGAGTGAAAAAATAATTTTCAATTTTTTAATAGCCACTAAAATGTTCTAGTAACCATTTAAAAAAGGTGAAATTTTAGTAACATATTTTAACTTGAAATATCTAAAATATTATTAATATATAATATAAAAATTATGATACATTTTACATTCTTTATTTGAACTAAATCTTTTAAATTCAGTGTATATTTTACAATTATTATATATCTCAATCCAAACTAGCCACATGTCAGAAGCGCTCAATAGCCAGCTCAATAGACTGGCTGGTTCTACCTTATTAATCAGCACAATCCTAAGACATGTAGACTAAGCCCCACAAAGGTAAGGAATAGGATTATGTTGTTCATTACTGTTTACCCAGTGCCTGCACAGTGGATGGCATATATTTTTGTGAGAGAGAGGAGGGAAGAAAAGAGAAATAAAAATGCATCCTGTTTGAGAAACAAAGCCATGTCTTATGTTAGAAGTCTTGGGTTCAAATCTTGACTCTAAAATTTCCTAATGGGTAATGTGGACAAATCGCAACTTTTCTGCAACTAATCTATAAAAGGAGATTCTTCATGCCCATCTATAGTTTCAGGTTATTCATGAGGATCAAATGAGGTCATGCAGATATAAGTAATTTATGAGGCACTTCATAAACATTACCTATCATTACTAGTATAAAGAGCTCTGTCTCTACAATCACTCTTTCCAGAGGATGCTAGCTTCCTGTTTTGATTACTGTCACCTACCTATCCTCTGCCCGCGGACATCCAGGTTAAACTATGCAGCATGTTAGTCCATGCTCTATCCTTGGAAGACTCTTCTGATTTGTAAACTTGTGTTCAATGCCTCGCTCTCTATTTCAGCTGCTTCCAAATAGAAAGCCTTAACTTGACAAGGAGAAGGTTTCCCCAAGCATCTGATACCCTCGTATCCTGTTGGCCTCCATTTGGTTTGCAACATCTACCCTACAGGATAACTCTATTCATCCTCTCAGGTGGGCCAGGAACTAGTTACAGTGGAAGCCAGCAAAGGAAAGGGACGTCAAATTCTGAGATGTTCCTCAAAGAAATTCAGAAAAAGTGAAAGGGTATGGACACTAGAGATAAGCTAATTAGGTCTAGAAATGGGATCCAGGCTCGTCACATTTTCACTGTTGACTTGCATCACACCAGAAGGTTAGTATTCCACTCAGAGCTCCCCTGTTCCCTAACTTGTAACTTCTGGCTGCCTAGTAAAAAGGAGGCAGAGTCAGAGAACTCGTTAAATTCCCATGAAGCTTCCTTGATTATTTAAATCACCAACGCTGGCATTTTGAGTATGCAAACTAGAAAAAATAGGGATAATTAAATATAGCCTTTTAGATTACCCTCAACCAACCATGGCATCTAAGCTAAAACAAAGCCTCCTACATTGAGGTCACATTTGACAGCAAGAGTACCCCTATAATTTCTGAGTAAAACAATCCTCTCATCTGCAGATAAAACAGAATATTTCTTTGTTGACGGTAGAATAGAAAGACCATATACCAAGAAACCTGGGCTTTTCTTCTGCCTGCCACTTAAAAGTGGCCTGACTTTGCACAAATGACTTAATCTCTCTCAGTACACTTTCGCTTGTTAACTGAATATAATTATGTTTTGCTTGCCCAACTGTTTTGAGAATATTCACTACCATTTTACTTAAGTATTGCTATTCGTTATGGGATTATTATTATATTATAGGGATCTCTGCCATGGCCTATAAATAAATTATTGAGAAGAAACTTTTAGAAGATATTGAGATAGTGTTAGTATGAATGTGTTATAATACATATATGATTTTATTACAGAGTTGTAAGCATGCTAGCACATTCAATGCCAAACTTCCAATATTTTCATGTTTAACCTTGATTTTCTAAAGTGGTTTAGATATCTTTTTCCATACCAGGTGCATGATGCAATTAAGCTGAATGTTCCTAAAGGTAGGTAATAGAAACATGAACCATCCCTCCACTCTATGCATGTATGAGAACAGAGGGGATTGGTTCTGAATATCTTCGTGAGTTTGGACTATGCCACTGGGCCTACCTCAAAGGTGAAGTAGTCCTAATACAAACAAAAAGGTCTAAGATCCTGCAAGCTGCAGAAACAGCACTGGAATCCTTAGCTACTAAAATTTACCCCTTTTCCAAGCAACTTGCATACAGATTTCTTACTGAATTAAACTCCTAAGAAGGACTTATACTTAATTTTACTGTGAAGGGGATCTTTGTTTCCACCAAGTCCTTAATAATAATTTTAAAGAGAGAAGAAAAGAATAATGCCTTGAAAATTTGTAGTTCTTTGTTGTAAAGTTTTATCCCTATGTTTCTTCAGAAAAATAATTTCTTTTACTGTTCTCATTCACAAGAACTGAAGCATTCCTAGTATTGAGCTAGAGGAGCATAAAGTTAGGAATATTGCTTAGTGGATTTATTCCTGTGAAGATGAAAACGTACAATGGAACAAAGAGAAAAAAGATAATCTTAAGGCCACAGATAACTGACCATATCTAAGTCCAAATTCCTTAAGGGAAGTCAAAAACGCACTGAAAGCTCACTAGTTTGTTTTGTTTTTCTTTATTTTTTTTTTTTTTGTTCTCTCCAGTTAGAAGATATGCAATTTTGATTGATGGTATTTTTTCCACATTGGTGACATTTTAAATGGAAACCAAGATTTTTTGGGGGTGGTTGTAATAGCTCGATGAAATCTTTTACATGTGCCAAAATGTTTCATTAATGTAAGTCAGCCAAATAATCTTGCCTTGTAAAAATATTTCTTTTTTAAAAAATGTTTTCTGAACTGTTAAAAAATTAGAGTACTTGCAGTTTAGCTACAAATATACAGGTTATACTGACTAACATTATACCCCTATTTCATCAAAGTAAACAGTAAAGATGGTGTGAATTTGATGAAGTTAGATAAGAAGTTGTCAATTTTTTTGCATCAAATCATTACTATTTTAAAATTCAATAATTTAGGGTTCAACAAGGTTGATGTGCTTCACATTCAAAAAACTGCTTGTCTTTGTTAAAACCAGGTGGTTGCCTTTAGGTTTGCTGTATTCATACCCTGTTAGCCAATGACCATTATGGATTCTCTTTTACTCTGCATATTGGTTTTCCTAGTTGCAGTGAAGAGCTAGTTCATGTATAATCTGTTTGATTAGTGGTAACAATAAAGAGGTGTGGTATTTAAAAGTAGAAAAACTGCCTTTCATTCAACTGAAAATTGCATATTTAACATTAAAACTGAAAGGTATGCTGATGCACTGGAGGTGAAAAACGGGGAAACATAACTAAATTAAAGGGAAATTTCCATTACGGATTCACCGGTAATGTTGATTTAATAACAATCTCCTGTCATGAGCTATATTTTTCATATACTACCTCCCTGACATGACATTGTATTTAATGTTTTTGAGAGTCATGTTCTAATCAGATTAAACCCATGGAAACCGATAGGTGTCTGTTTGGCTCTTAGTTTAGCTTGTTTCTTATTTAGTCACAAGACTATTATTGCTGGAATCGTTATAAACACATTTTCTGGAATTGCAACAGGAGTGTAGCTTATGTTGTGAGGTCAGAAAAATGTGTGCCAGTGGTTTTCATGATCTATGCACAGAGCACATTACAGAATTGTTTAATAAATTAAAGACAACTAATGCAAAATGTGTTCCTTTCCCCCATGGGATTAAGCATCTAAAAATACAATTTATTTTTAGATTAAAAAAATAGTTTCTTAGGAACTAAGTAACCAAGAAGAATGTTCAAAGAAAAATTGGTACAACAGTACTCATTACTCAAATGTATTTACATAAAACTAAAATCTCTAATAAGCTCAATGTTCTTAAAACGAATTTACCTAATAAGCAATAATAATTTTAATAACTTATATAACAGCTATGACATTATATTACGTAGGATGCAATAGTCCAGCATCACCAGTGAACATATCAAGTTGAATACCGGAAAGATTCTGGAGGGTGAATATTCCCTCCTTCAAATTCAGACTCTGAAAAATGTGTTCTGTGGTCCAAGATCTCTCATGGCAGATAATCTAGTGACAATCCAAAGTGCCAAACTGAGCATTAGATAGGGTTAAATCATATATTAAAGTTAGATTAGTGTTAAAAGTGGAAATTAGCAAAGTAAAGACTGGCCTTTAACATTCCAGTCCTCATCACATGAAAAATGTTCTCAGGCTTAAATGACTTCATAATGCATGTGATATGCAAAAACCATTTTAGTGTAGATCTAACAATACATATTTTTTCATCCACATAAGCTGTCTACCTTTCCTTAACATAGATAAGATTATACAATAATTTTCTCTGTAAGTACCTGTGGCTTTAAAGCTTTCCCTTTAGAATATCTTAAAAGTGCTGTAGGGCATGCATGATAGGCACTGATTAGCTCGTAGGACGAAATCAAGTAAATTGGTAATAAACTAAAAACTACTGAGTAGCATCCACAGCAAGTTAGCAAGTACATTTTTATGAAGTACACATTACATGGCAAAAGAGAATAAATATTCCTCAATTGTCTGTATACAAGAATAAGAAATCTTTGAAACTATTATTAATCAATAGTTAAAAGGATTTCTATTGAAGTTTTTTTATAGGTACTGTAACACCACATCTGAGTCTAAGATGCCTACGAAAATTAAAGTCACTGTTATTAGTAAGATTCATTTTAATATTTTTGTACTTACATATAGTTTGTCTACATTCTTTCTGCTTAATATTGATAAAATATTTTATTAACAATTTAGAGGTTGAGTTTCAGGTGAGCAGAATAAATATACTATGTTTATAAGCACAAGATATACTTTTAAACCAACTTTTAAAATTTCATTGGATCTTTCAACATTTGTTTGAAATCCTTACAAGATATTCATCTATTTGTGGCATCATATAGGTCTGTCTCCCCATCTGTCTATGTTTTTCATGAAGACTAGTATCTGGTACATGATTTTTTTTTTTCTTCCCCACTTCAGTAGCTGTTCATTGGCCCACTACGATGCCATTTCTGTAATACTTGTCCGACACCTTTTACCGATCATTTTTTAATAAAATGCAAGCTTTCCTTCACAGGACAAGGGGACATGTAATCAATATATTTAACTTAATTTTGACTAAATTTCATTCTGTATGGTAAGAAAGTTAATATCATCAAAATCTATTATTGTCACAATAAATAATTACATTGGCAGCGTGACAGAATACTAAACTCTAAAAGGCTGGATTTTTCTGAGAGTAACATATATATGGTTATTCATCTCAGCCTTTTTAGCCTTTTCTTCATAGAACTAACCTTCTTACATTACACAGCCAGATTTGCCAAGGAACTCACATCTTGCATGTGTGGACATCTTGAAGAATCCTTTTCTAACAGGATATCCTAACAACACCTCCCCGCCCCCAACCGACTTGGTAGCCTGACTCCAGCACAGGCTCATCTGGTTTGACTAAAATCATTGCATTATTTGGCAGTGGTTTCTTTATACGTGGCGCTTAGAGCTCATTGAAGCTCAAACAGTACAGGAAATGCAAATCATGCAAACCACCCTCATGATGACGACGTACAGTGGCGTGATTGAACGGCAGTACGCATGGCTCGTGGGCTGACCACATGAAAGGAGACATTTAAAGACCAGATGAGCGAAAGCTGGGATAAGTTAGAGAGTATGTGTGAGCTTCAAAGCTGGGAGAATAGCATCCTTATTTAAAATAGAGTTTTTTTTATTATTTTTTTTTATTAATAACACCTGCCCAAGTTCTTTAGCTTCAAGGAAGTACATGGAGATAGAGTAAGTTAAACATACACTCCACTGAATATAAGTGGGCCAATCTTTCCTTTTTAATACTGAAGTATGGTAGAAGACTGAAGTACTTTCCACCTATTTTTTCACAAGATTTTCCACAAGTGTTAACAATTATTGGAAATATTTTCTTTCAGTGAGCTTAAAATAAAAGATAATCTAGCAGTGTGCTGCGTTATTTGCTCAATTCCTAAAGTGTAGGTTTCATTGCCACATATTAATAAAATTAGTTCCTCCAACAAAAAATAAGGAGCATTATAGCTTAGGAATTCTTCAACAAAAGCTTTGGGAGCAATATGGAATTTTCTATTCAAAGAATATTTGAACAAGGCTAAAACAGTAACTAGAGCAGGAAAATGGCGATAGGAAGTTTTCCTTTTCTTTTTTGGAAATGACTATTTGTTAGATGTTTCTAATTTACCATCAAGTAAAGAAAATGTGATTAACTGTTAAGAGAATAAATGTAATAACAAAATAATTAAAAGAAATATTCAATTTTATATGTTTGTTTAACACTTTAAATTATTTTCCAAGGCCCTTTAAGTAGCTATTGTTTAATTTGCATACAGGCTTGAAAGTATCAGGAATTTCACTAAAGCTCTGACTCCCATAACTCCTTATACCTGTATAGTTAGAAGCTTAAATAAGTAAATGAGGAAGTTACAAGTTTAAATAAAGTGGAGAAAAGGCTAATGCTTCTGGAGTAGGAATCAGAAAACCCAACCATAAATAGCCATATTATACCATACTAATCACTCTCTGCAACTGAGCTTTCTCATCTGTAAGAAAGGTGCTATTACCACCTTTCCTCACCACTTCATAGTTTCATTTGAAAGATCAAATGATACAGTATGTGGGAAAATTATACAGTGCTATGAAAATGTAAAGAAATATTGTACCACTTTTGAGGCACTCACATTATGTCAGTCACTATTTTAGGCTCCTTACATACATTATCACGTTTGGTTTAATTTCATCTTCACAATAATACTATTAGGTAGGTATTACTAGTCCCATGTGCAGAGACAAGAAAACTGAGGCTTAGAAAATTCCTCCAAAATCCTATAGCTAATAAAGGCAACACTGAGGGTAAATATAATATATTAGTCCATGCAAGGATTTGTATTCCTATTTTCATAATCATCCATTGGGGATCTGCATAACTCTTAATTAGATGTCTTTAAGAGCAACTCAACGCTACCTCTTCCAAAGTAGAATTAACTAATGTTGAAGTTCTCTAACTTTTCCATTGGACATGTCGCTAAAAAGCTGAGAATACTTGTTATTTTGGATTGGCTCCATATTAATCCATCATGACCGCTTCTTTGTTAATTTATCCTAAATATAGGCAAAGGCTACCCTGTTTGACAACCAGAAAGAGTGCTAATAACCATAATCTCCTTTGAAGTCCCCAGAGCTACCGCCTTGAAATTTTAGTTGGTGTTAAGAATTTCAGACTAGATGCAATAGGAAGAGGCAGGCTTAAAGATACCTGAGTGCCAACTGTCTTCCTTTACAAGCCAAGGAAAGCTACTTGGATAATACAGACATTAACAAGCAAGAGTTAATTATTTGTGTTTTGTTTTGCTTTGTTTTTATATTGCTTGTGAAAGCCAGTAGGGGAAAAGAAGTTAGATCATTTTAAAATAAAACAAAACCTATGAGCAGATAATTACTTGAATTTGTCAAAAGAGAAAGCTATAGATATATGAAAGTTTATAGGAAAGAGTATACAGATGTATACAAATAGCAGGCATGCAGCATAAATCTGCCAGTATAGTACCAGAGCAACTGGTAAATGAAGAAAAATCAGCATAGAAGCTACCCACAGGAAGTAGTCAGATCAGTTGAGACCTGATATTCATTCACGGCTAGAAAAATCCATCAAGTAGCTGAAGCCATGGCAAATCTCAGAAGAATATGGGTCAATACAGCTAGTAGGAATACTGAGTTTCTCCTTCTGCCCTCATCTCTTGGAAGGCATCAAGGATCCTACTAGCAGCACACAACCTTAATCCAACTATAGAAAAGTTTAATGTATGAATGTTATGCTGTAATCCCAAAGTCAAAGATTTGACCAGTTGTATAAGGAAAAGGGTCTAAAAATCCAACACTGAGGAGCCTGAAAATTTAAGAGATTGTGATTGTAGATGGTGAAAGTCTCTCCTTGTAAAATAAATTTAAAGTTGCATTCTGTGGAGGCAGCAGTGATGGGGGCTGAGTCAGAAAATAAAGTATGCAAACAAATGGATTTGAAAAACTTTGAAATTTCCAGGTAAAACCAAACTAATATGTGGATTTAAATGGGTTTTGTTTTTGTTTTGTTTTAAATAAGAAGGGTAGAGTTCATTCCTCTTCAAATTCTCCATGACAATTCTTAACACACTGTCACATTTTTCTCGTTGGAAAACAAGCCAAATCTGCTTCTCTTGATGTTTGAGACTCTTTTTCTCTATTTGCCGTCAGTGGCAAAAGAACTATATTAATGATTAATTTAGTCATTCCCTTACCTTTGCCTTTAAATTATTTCAAATTCTTTCAGTATTTATTTTCAAGCTTGTTATTGATTTTCATCAGTCTCTTCTAGGTGCTATCATATTTGCCACATTAGATTAACGTTATAGAATTCAACGCTAAACGCTCGGGACCCACCCAGAAATGTCAACACCTACCTCTGGGTTTTGACAACTCACTTAACCTCTCTATACTACTCTACACTCAGCTGTAAAATGACAGCAGTTTGATTAGAAAAACTCTAAAGTTCTAACTATGTTAATATTTTAATGCCAGGTATTAATAGCTAAATATACTAATAAGAAAAAAAACCAAAGTGATAACACAGAAAAGATTCTATAATAGGAGGAATAAATGAACATTTTATTCATATCTTTTTGTGAACAACTATCTATATAATTATATTTTGTTGTGGCTGTTTTAGTCTATTTTTTGTAACTATACCAGAATACCTGATCCTGGGCAATTTATAAAGAAAAGAAGCTTATGTAGCTCATGGTTCTGCAGACTGTGAAATTTGGGGGTATGGCCCTGACTTCTGGTAATATATTAACAACATGGTAGAGAGGTCAAAGGGGAACTGGACACGTGTGAAGAGACAAAACCCAAGAAGTATCCTGGCTTTATAACAACTCACTCTCTTAGGAACTAATCCATTCCCCACAAGAACTAATCCAGTCTTGCCAGAGCAAGAACTTACTACCATGACAATGCCATCAAGCCATTCATACGAGATCTGCCCCCATGATCCAAACACCTCTCACTAGGTCCCACGTCCCAACACCAACACATTGAGGATCCAATTTCAACATGAGTTTTGGTAGGGACAAAAATCAAACCATAGAAGTTGCCTTCCTGATAAACTGAAGATAAAGCATCACACTTTAGCATGGAAGGAATGGGCTATATAATTTCTTACAGTTTCTTCTGGTTCCAGAATTAATGACTATATTATGCTTTACTATATGTACATGAGGTACTAGACAGAGTCCCTTATTTAACAGCAACAACAACAACAAAAAACTGAAGGCCTAGAAAATTACAGGCATATTATACACTGAATTCTAGAATGATGATATAGTGAGCTGAACGACATATTTAAGTGCTAACCCGTAGTACTTGTAAATGTGACCTTATTTGGAAATATGGTCTTTGCCAACACAACCAAGGTAAGATGAGGTCATACTAGATTAGTGTAAGTCCTAAATCCAAAGGACACAAAGAAATATACAGGCAAAAAGGCAGAAAGGCAAAAGGTCATGTGACAAGAGAGGTAGACATTCCAGTGATGTAGCTACAAACCAAAGAATGTCAAGAATGGCAGGGAGCCACCAGAAGCCAGAAAGAGGCAAAGAAGGATTCTTCTCAGAGGGAGCATAGCCCTGCCCACTCTTGATTTTGGACTTCTAGCCTCCAGAACGGTGACAGAATAAATTCTGCTTTTACAGCACCATTAGGAAATTTAAAAAGATAATCACATCTGTACAACAAGAGATAGCTGGGCAAATAAAAAAGTTATTAAAAGTATTCCAAGAAATATGATGTCTTAGTGAAACCAAAAGACTGGCAACATCTAACATATTTCAAAAATTTAAGCTTTGGCCAAACGTGGTGTCTCACGCCTGTAATCCTAGCACTCTGGGAGGCCAAGGCGGGAAGATCACTTTAGGTCAGGAGTTCAAGACCAGCCTCAGCAAGAGTGAGATCCTGCCTCTACTAAATATAGAAAGAAATTAGCCAGGCAACTAAAACTAGAAAAAAAAAAAAAAATTAGCTGGGTGTGGTGCTGTGTATTCCCAGCTACCTGAGAGACAGCCAGGAGGATCACTTGAGGCCAGGAGTTTGAGGTTGCTGTGAACTAGGCTGATAGCACAGTACTCCAGCCCAGGCAACAGAGCAAGATTCTGTCTCAAAAAACAAATAAACAAAAATTTAAGCTTTAATGACATTGAGAAGTAGTGCTTTTGAATAGGATAAACTACAGGCTACCATCTTAACCATCTATTGCTAATTTACTCTTTGAAAATAGACAATCCATTTGACTTTGGAACATGTCAGTTTCTTTTCATACAAAGTGAGATTTAACATACTAATCTGTCTGCAAGAATGCAAAGAAAATTAATGACATTCTGCTGAGTCCTTTCAACAATGGTAAATAGGATAACTATATATACAGGTACACATGGTTAAAGAGATTGATAGATGGATGGATATTTTACAGATAGGTAATGTGTGAATAGAGAATGAGAGTTATAAAACTTCCTGACAGTATAAAGAATTATTATATCTTGTCTTTGTCTCGTCTAGAGACCAAAGTATAATCAAGTATCCCCAAAATAAATTTTATCTGGATATTAAAATCACTCAAATCGTGAGAAGAAAAATAAATATAAAATAGCAGCATTCCTGAAAAAATATTTTTGTGCTCTGATTAAGAAATGAAAATTACTAATACAAAACAACAATCTGTCTAATTAGTATTTTCTTAAATTAGCAAGAACATTTAACCTCTTCAATAAGCTTTTATGTGGACAGAATGTTTCATACTACTATAATTATCCCTTAAAAGTAGCAAAACAAAAGAAAAGGAAATACCCAGCAAGTGAAACAAAGCTAATAGAATTACTGAGTTATATTTATACTTATAATCTTGAACTGGTGAAGATAAAATATAACAGATAATACTATTGTTTATACTAAGCCCAGATAGTATACTTTAGACCAGTATTCTCAACTCTGGTTACACATTAGAAAGATCTGCAGGAAATTTAAATACAAATGCTAATGCCCAGGGCCTCCTAGAGGCGGGGCTATGCCCTATGGCAGCACACAGAATTTGTTCTGCACCATACCATACAGCAGGCACCACTGAAACAATGCAATGCAATCTGTACAATGCCAGAATAAAAACTAAGTGAGTATAAACCATTAAAGATACTTAGTGAAACATTAAATCAAAATCAATTAATCATTTCTCAGATAAGAAGCACCAAACTTTAGCTCTGTGGGCACAAAGGTTGCTTTTACTGAGCAACCACTGATTAAACAGCATCATGAGCATGCTCTGGGAGGTTGCCTTCTATTTCTTCATTATGTAATAGCATCCTATTATTTATTTAGTATTTTATAGTAAATATAGTATTTTAAGGCTGGATGTATTTCATGACATTAAGGAATTAAGGAATTACTTGGGGTTTTATCAAGGTGATAATGGTTTTACAGCTACATTTTATTTTTAAAGACATTTTATCTTTTAGAAATGCACAATACAATATGCACAGCTACAGATAGAATGTCTTCAATTTGCTTCAATATCTAGGGTGGGAAAGAATGAGGCAGAGTTTAGATAGAAAAGAGTAGCCATTTATTTATATTTGTTAAAGGGTAAGTAGGTTCATTATCTGTTCCCTCTATTTGTATATAATTAAAATTTTCCATAATGCGTTCATTCATTCAGATCAAAAATAGGAAACACACCGTCCCCACAATAAGCAAGTTAACTTGACCAGAATAGAAAATATACTTATGATAGACAGAACTATCCCAAGGAAAGGACCAGGTGGTCATGCTTCAACCATATGAATAAGAATTTATTTGTTGGAAAATAACTGTCAGCCACTGAAATCTTTTGATAACTGAATCAAGGTGATGCCTAAAATGTGGGGGTGATATCTGAAACAAAGGAAACTATTAAGTGCCTTTTATATCAAAGTAATACAGGCAAATTCATCGTATCCAAAAAGTATACAATCCAAGGACTTTCGTTTCGCTGGAATAGCACAGTAAGCCACTAATAATCATTGGTGCCTTAATGAGAATTAGGTAAAACTGATACCATTTCCAAGAAATAATGATAAAAGTTAAGTTTTTAATGATGTGGAAGGAGTGTGGTAAATAACTAAGCTATAAAGGAGAAGAGTTAGGAGAACATCCTTCTAAGGTATGGTTGAAAATGTTCAAAAGAGCTAACAGGCCAAGCAATACAAGCTGAAAAAACAGCGATTTACTATTTCCACAAAGTAGACCACGTAAATTGGCATCAACATGTAGGACCTCACCCATATTACAAGCCATTATTGGTGTTCCTCCACTGTTCCCTTTCTCATCAAAATCTTTCCAGTTCCAATCCTGGGTTTAACACCTTATAGGAAATTCATGTTTAATAAAGCCATTTTTCCCCATTACATCCGTATTCCCCAAACTAGAGTTTTTCTGCCAGTGAACTGGTAAATAGTAACAGTTTTCTGCATGTTGCCACTGAATCATTGAAAAAGAAAAGTCTCAGTATTCTATCATTTGGATTCCATTTGCCACTTTATTTTTTTTCTATTTGTCACTTTAAATGTTGTCTGATGTGCTTTTAAATTCATTACAGCTATATGTTTTGCCACTTGAAAAAAAAATCCAAAAGAGAAAAGCAAAATCCACTAAAATAGCCACCTTCTCTACTGTTCTAACAGGTAATTATATAACAAACAAGAAGTATTCCACTAAAGTAAAACATAATATCCATGCAAACATTAAAATAGTATTAAGCAGCTTTTACACTGTACGCAGGGAGGGCTCTGCAATGTGTAAAACCAGAAAGAAAGAAGAAAAAAAAACAGAATATAGAACCTTGTAAAGCAACTGCTAAATAATAAATCTTAAGTGCTAGAAAATGAACTATCATTGTTTTTTCTACATATCTCTTATCTGTTTATGGACACAACTGGAATACTGCACACAGAAAAAATGTGCGTCATAAATTTTATTGATATTTCTTTGTATCATCATTATTTATTCATTCATGCAACAAATATTTACTGAACACTAAGAATTAGATCCTGGGAATAGTGGTGAAAAAGACAAAAGCCTCTGCCCTCAGGGAACTTAGAAATAATAAAATATTTCCTGGGCAAATCTGTGATGATCTTTGCTTATAAAAGTTCAAGAAAAGGGCAATACTAAATATCATGAGACACCAAAATAACTCTAAAGTATACTTTGGACATTTGCTTTTGAATTTCAGTTGCTCAAGAATTCATAAGTTAATTATCTGTTATTTATCTATAATTTTTTCTCTTTTTTTACTCATCTACTCAGACTAACCACCCCTTTACTGTCACTAAAACCATACAAGAATAATAGACTAGGCAATATTGCTTTGCAATGACAAAACCTAAAACATTAGTAATAGCTATCCCAAATTGTTTGCTACTTAGGGAGCTGCTCTGGTTAGCTCTTTTATAAGAAAGAATTTAAAAGAGTATCTAAAAAAAGGAGTGGGGTCAAATGAGCAGGTTAGGTATCACCCTCTACAACAAGCTGGTCAAAAATATTTCTCCAACTCTCGTACAGCATATTTTACCTTCAGCCTCAATTAGCAAAGAAAAAAATATGTTCAGAGATTTTTGAAAGAAATAAAAAAGAAAGTCTATTTCTATAGAAAAAAATACAAAGCTAAATTATATAAGGTCTCATCAAAAATTTTATCTATTAATAATGTTTTCAGCATACTTACAGTTAGGTTTTAAGGACATATGCAAGCTAAGTAATCTGCACTAATGAGATGGCCAGTGACACAACTGACCTGAAGTGGCCAATTTCCATTCTATTCACAATTTCTATTGTGAAAAAGAAAAGAAACTTTTATTATGTTTACTAAAATTCATATCAATTTTGAGAATATATATTAGAACATTTATTTCCATTTATCTAATATTTTGGCAGTTATGATGTTCAGCTGCTATTCTTTTATTAAAATTAATGTGAGAAATATCATCATGTGCAGACATTCATATAATTCTTTTCCTTGGGGCTTAAACAAAGAAATGATACTATATATGTGAAATAACTTCATGTTAGAAAGTTAGTCATTCTATCACAGGTAGGAAATGCTGCTTTTCCTTAAAAAGGCAACAGGCATCATGAAACCTTCAGATCCAGGAGACAACTATACATGCATTATCATCTTTAAAAATTCTTTAGTTTTTACTAAATGAGGGTGCAAATCAATCTTACTTTCTACCTTTTTCATACACAGAATTCTTTTAAGATTCTTTCAAATCACATATCTAGTAGCATAAAATAGAAGGCCTTATATAGATGGTAGCTGAAGAAAATGAATCAATTATACAAACATAACATGACCACTATTTTAATTCATTATTATTACCCATATCATATTTAATTGATTGCTGCTATTTACCTATAACTCAAAATTGATGCCTCACCTGAAATGAAATGTTAAAGAGAGAACAAAAATCTACAAATAATATTCCCTCTACCATTTTTCCTATTCTATCACTATAAATAGTCTCAAACCACCTATTAACTGAAGCACAAATATAGTAATACATTATGGTTTGGGGCTGCTCTTTAAAACACTGTTTTATTTAAAGTATTAGTATCATCTCTCCTACTCAGATTTTAAAATAGATAAACCAAAGGCTAGAGATTAAATAAATTTAAAAAAAAAAACAAAAAACAAAACAAAATCTCAGAGCAAATCAATCACTTAGAAGAACAGCACAAATTCTAAGGAAAACTGTTCAAACTACAATATTTCACTCCCTGGTTTATAAAATATTCTTGAAATATTATCTCATTTGATCCTCACAACAAATCTTGAGGCTAAAAAGGAAGAGTATTATATTTATTTTCATCATGTTGCAGATGAAGATACAGATTTGGAGCCATTTGCCCTTTTATAGGTGAGTAGTTGAATGGACCTTTGAATTCAGCTCCTCTAACTTCCAGTCCAGTTCTCTTTCCTAGTACCTCTGACCTACATAATCATATGTAAGAGGTACAAGAGAGAACATCAAAACCCTAGGAACATTAAAGGAATTCATACTGTGCAGGCTAATATTTGTAAGTCAGGATTAGTATCCATGTACCTAATTTGTGGTCTGGAGTTGTAAACAAATACATTCAGTCAGGAAGACAAAATAGGTGAGAGAACAATTAATCTGAAACAAAAAAAAAAGAAAGAAAAAAAAGAAAGAAACACATAACCACTTGACAGAAAATTTGAAAAAGAAAAAAAATAGTTCATGTCTACGAAAAATAGCAGCTATTATTGGTTAGATGTGTTTATCAGCTAAAATGAAAAAACTGCATGACAAATTAAAAAGTAAAACAAAAATGTAGGTAAATGTTGATGAGTACAAGCTGAATATCCAAAATTGCAAATGTGGAAATACTGATTCAGATGGTACCATATCATTATACTCCATTGGATGAAGGCTTCAAGTGACTCATATAGATAAATCCAGAGAGAAGGGATTTTCCCACCACTACCCCCTACATTTTCAAAAGTAAAACAAAAGTACTAAACAAAACCAGGTTGTAACATATTAGCTCAGAGATTTTCTACTATTTTTCTAAAATATAAGACCTATCAAGTTTGTTAACTATTCATGGCCATCTAAAGCCTAAATTCTTTAATAACAAAGTATTACTTTTTTCTGTAATATAAAACATGTGATAATAGAATGTAAAAATCCTGAATTCTCCAAGTTTTGACATAATATCTGAAGTGTTTATCATCAAAAATCATAATATCCAGTAGAAATCCTAGAACATAATAGCTGAGAAGCATTGATAATGCAAATTCCTTAATTTCTGGAGCCAGTGAAGGCTTAAAGATGCAATAACAAAAAAGAAACCCCTATTCATCAAAACTTTCTTTTTCCATAATTCTAAGAGGCTGGTACTCACCACAACTCCTCTCAGATTTAGACATCTAATTGAGAACTTCATTTTTAATACCGGTTAATACATGTAAAACATATGCATGCTGAACATATTAAAGAATAAGTTTTCTGGGAGCTTTTTTCCATGGAAAAAATAAAGAAAACTCAACAGTGTTCAAGTGGATCACTACCATCTGCCAGCATTTTATCTAAAATAAAACTGATTGAGAAAAGGCAAATATTAAGATCATGTTTCCAAAAGCCTGAATGTTTTTCAGGTAGTTCAATTCTAAAATTGCCACCGTTCTACTTCTTGTGTGTATGTGTATGTATGTGTGTCTTCTTTTTTTCTACTTTCAGTTTTAAATACCAAAATCAGAAAAAGAGAATGGTTACTTACGTAAACTCTACTTACACATTAAACACTATTTAAATTTCAAAGCAAATAAGACCTCAATTCTTAACCTCTGCTTCTCTTATTTTTTAAAAATGTACTACAAATGAAATATGAATGCCATTAAATATCTTTGAACATTTGGGAAAAAATAACAATAGTGCTATTAAAATGATTGCATAGTCCTACCTACCACTCTTTATAAACTTACAAGTTATATATAGTCTCTCCATTCCCACCAATTACAATGGAATAGTAAATCAAGGATTCCTAAACCCTGTAGTAACGACATCGAGCTATTGCTTGGTTTCCTGGAAGCAATCCTCTTACAAAATGGCATAAAAATGTTTTTCAATAAAAGTGAGTTAATTTTGTTCTAGGTTCTAAAAAATTAAAAACTGCCTTTGAGACAATTGAGGACACTCAGCAATGTTATAAAATGAAGGCTAAGAATCACTACATGTGAATAAGAAACTCTGTAATACAACTGCTACATACATACACACACACACACGCACGCACACACACTACATGCATGCCTTGATTTATACTGGATTTTATGAAAAAACTTTTTCATTACATTGAAGTTTATGACAGAGGAAAAAAACAATGACAAAATGAATTCACATTCTTAGCTACTTTCATTTTCTAAAAATCTTGGAAACCACCAAAACAGTTTATATACATATAAATAACTGTATAATACTAGATACACAGAGAAATTATGGGCTAAAGTCCCCCACTCCTACAGTTTAAATCTAATATAATACTGTAGTGAGAGACAGATTAACAAGTAATTGGGGGATTTTCCTAGAAACATATTAGTATATGACTGTTTAAAAATGCCGATTCAAGTGATGCTTGTTCAAATGGCACCAAAAACAAATAAACAAAAAACCCCAACTATATCAAAAAGAAGAAATTCAGTTCCTAAAGCATACACTGCCTTATTCACCTTTTAATCATTTGTACCTGGCATATAGTGTTCTCCAAATATATGCCTGCTATTCCAGACTACTGAGAAAGAAATGGGCTTTTCTGAACTATATACCAAATGGAGTGGCAAACATAAGCTTTACTCATTCATTTTCACTTTGAGATCTACCATAATATATGAACTACACAGATACACTTTATACTTGACCTTTTTTGGAGGGAAAGAGGATGATAAGTTTGAGAAGGTAATACCAAATAATAAATCACTTATTGGTTGTGTGTATATTTATATACCATGTTTCCCAAAAAATAAGACAGGGTCTTATATTTGTTTTTCCTCAAGAAGACACCCTAGGGCTTATTTTCAGGGGAGTGTTATTTTCCCCTCAACTCCTCAGCTTGTAGCACGCACAGGATGGCTGGGACCTGACAAGGGGAGCCGAGCTTGTTGGTGGGGCTGCCTACACCTTTCCGGTCACCTCTGGGATAGTAGCTGTCACGATGGGGCAGATGAGAAGGACTACTCATCTTCTTTACCACTCTGCGACGAAATGCATGGGTTGTGCAGATACGTTGTGTAGCCACGCCCATCACTAAGTCTTATTTTCGGGGTAGGGCTTATATTGCACAAGTGCTTAGAAATCCTGCTAGGGCTTATTTTGTGAGTAGGTCTTATTTTGGGGGAAACACGGTATATAGTCATGTGTTTCCATCACAATGAAACTGCCTAATGACGCATTTCCCAGATGCACAAATGTCATAGAGTGTACTTAAACAAACCTAGATGGTATAGCCTACTACATACCTAGGCTATATAGTATAGCCTATTGCTTCTAGGCTACAAACCTATACAGCATGTTACTGTACTGGACATTGAAAAGATATGCCATTATAACCTTACAGGACTACCACCATATATGCAGTCCATCATTGACCAAAATGTCATTATGTGGTGCATGACTATACATCTCTCTCTCTATATATATATATACACACACACACACACACACAAAATTTTATTTAAATGGGAGAAAAGAGCAAGTATTACATTCTTAAAGAAAAGTTTTACTACATTTAAGTATATGGAGTAACTTAAAATGCTGCCAAAACAAACTCAGAGTCAATGCAATAAGTAAATATGAATGATTTACTACTAACATGATCTATTTTCTAAAATAATTATAATCACTAAAGTAGTTTAATTGTGACCTCTGTGATTCTGAAAAATTAATTTATATCCCAAATTCTTTTCTCATAGACAGGACAAGAGTAATTTCAGTTTAGCTCCTAGACAAAGTTCATAACTAGTAAAAAGCAGAAAACACAAATTTCATTCATATTGCTAGTTCCTTTCCTATTTTCCATTCCTACTATCATTGTTCCCATTCAGAATCTCACTATTTTGTCCATTTGATGTTTAGACTCCAATTACTGTCTCTAATCTTAGCAATGGTCTCCATTCTACATTGCTGCAATAATCATCCTATCCAGTTTTCTTTACCTTACTCTCATGTTTGACTAGGGTACTCATCATGGTTTTGCCTGCACAACATCATTCCTCCTTCCATAAATACCATCAATGTAATTTTCCTTTTGCTCTCCTGAACACAGTTGATATGGTTTGGATGGGACTGACTCCACTTCCTGATTCCAAAGCGGTGGTGTAACCCAGGCCTGGTCAATCATGATATCATTAATAGATGCCTTTTGCCACAGTAACAAGTTCAAAGGCCACATAATACAAAAAATTCCACTCAGGCAATCTCGGGACATTTGTTAGAACTACTGAAAAGATACCTAAACTGGTAGAATATAAGCTCAGCTCTGTAAGTGATTCATATGAAGAGAGCCAGTTCCAGCATACACCCAAAACAGAGAAAGCAGAAGCAGGAGACCTAATGACATCCCTGAATCACTGGTTCTAGCTTTGCCCATGGGTTAACCACCCTGGGGATTTCAGTTATATGAAATGATACATTTTCTGTTATATTTATGTGATTTTGAATTGGGTTTCTATCACAGGCAACTAAAAGAGTCCTGAGTAATAGAGCCTTCAATAATATAGAACCTTGAAAGAACATCCATTACCTAAACTAAAAGCTCCCCAAATTTCTAATCTTAGAATTCGAGGATGTACATGAACTAGACAAAATCTACCTGTCATCTCAACCTGATCTCCTACAACTCCTCCTAATTTAGAGTATATTCATACTAAACCAAGCTTTTAAGGTTTCCAAACATTTCCCTATATTTCCTATGAACCTTGGTCCACAACACTTTTTTCTCCTATAGTGCTCTTCTATTTTGTATCCATCTATGAAAATCTCTAACATCCTCTTAGGTCTATCTCAGAATTTGCTGAACAAGAATGAAACCCTTTCCTCTGTACTTCTTTAGTGAATCCTGTAATCACTCCAGTACTGATTATTCCGTGTGAGTTCTGTGGTAACATGAGGAGTATATGGCGTACATGTCCTACGTCCCATGTCCTGTACAGTCAGAGAGCTAACACAAGGTTTAAACACCTTCTCTTTGAAAAAGCAAATAATTTTGAAATGCTGAGGTTGGAATAAGAAATCTGAACAAATAAGAAGTCACATTTGAGTGACCCCAAAGATAGAAGGTCTGTTAGAATTATTCCCTGAAAGCCTCTAACTCTAAAAAGTTAACTATAAAATTATTTTTTAAAAATTCAAGGAGATGAACAAATAAGACTAGGGAAAAAAAAATCTCTCAGTTAAATGAAGCAGTGGCTGATAACAAAGTTGAATGAGAGACAGGACAAATGTGTCCTTTGTGTTAGAATTCCTTAAATCTTGATTTTGATTTTAATTCTTTGTTCATGACATCACAGAACTCAGGGATAGATGAAACAACAAAGATTTAAAAAAAGTTAAAGATAAAACAAATAAGACTCTAAGGTTAAAAAGTGATTTTTTTCCAGGCCAAACAATTAATTAATGGCAGAGCTGGGATTACTACCCAGGATGGCTGTTTCCCTACTATATTGTTTCTTTCAAACAAAAGTGATGATGATTCTTTTTGTAAACTCTTTAGGTATATGTACAATTATAAATATTTTATTAAAGATTCATTTTTGGGCAGATTCTAAGCCAAAGGCTACAAATAAAAGGGCCTAAATGTGTCAGCTAAGTAACATAAATATGAGAAGCAGGTTGGTATAAGACAGTGGTGACTGGTGGTGTTTGTGACCAAAACGAAGAATTTCTATCAGTCTAAAAGCACTAATAATAATAAAAAAAAAAAGTTTAAATAATTGCAGTGGCCAAACAAAATACTTCTTTGTGCCAAATTCTAATCTTTCATTTATGCTGATAGTTTCTATACCATAAATTTTAAAAAACCACTGTTCATGGGTGGCCACTGCCAAAACTAAAAGGCCTTCAAATATAATCACAAGAAATGTTACACAATATCACAGGCATGTTATTGACTCTATAAAGTTTCCTGAACTAAGAAACACTTTTTTCTAGAAACACTTTTATATGAGGGAAATTCCAGAATATTATGTTTTCTTTTATCAAAATTTACATAATAGATGATGGCTGCTTTCATAATCTGATTAATATAACCCATAAAAATAAGTGAATAACTGTGTATGGAATTCTTTAGTTAATGCAGTAAAACTGAATAACACACACCCTTAAATGTTTCTAAGTAGTTTCTACATAGATATCTCTAGAGACAGGTACAGGTAATACTTACAGCAGAAAAAAAAATAAGCAAATTAGCAAAGCCAATGGCAACTGTATTTTGCCTGCATTTTCAAACTCAAATCATTCATTCATCCATATTTACTAAGCAGCTACTATATGCTAGGCAGCATACTTGGTATTGGGGATAAAATTGTAAAGAAGACAGATATGGCCCCTGTCATCATGAAGCTTAGAATAAAAACAAGCAAGCAAACAAAATAATTATAAGTTATATAAAATGTTACTACAGAGGGAAAAAAACAAAGGGTGCTGAAATAGAGGTCTTATTTTAGATAAGGAGCTCAGGAAAAGCCTCTCTGAGAAAGTGAAATTTTAGCAGAGTCTTGAAAGATGGGAAGGAGAAAGCAATGAAGAACAAGGGATGTGGGGTGGGGACTTGAGTAAGTGCTTCCAGCAAAGAGACCAGCAAGCAGTAACAGGACCTGAGGCTGGAAAAGAGCTTTATAGTTCAGAGTGAGTAAACAAGGCCAATGCTGCTACAGCAGATTAATGAGATGATGAGGTGGGAGATGAGGTTGCACAGGTAGGCAAGGCCCAGATCAAGTGGACCAGAGCAAATCCTTGTTTGTACTCTGGATTTTTACATATGCAATGGGATGTCCCTGATGGTTTTGCATCAGGGATTACTGAATAATGGCTACGAGTACCAGCAAGTGGATGCAGGCACTACGCTTTCTTTCAATCAACAAAGGTTCACTAAGTGATTACTGTGTGCTAGCACTGTATGTCCACGTTTGTAAAGTTTGGCTTTATATCAGCAGTGCTAGCACAGGCACTGGTCTTAATATGAAAGCTCTTAATAAATGCTGATGAAGGAAAAGAATAATGGAAAGAAACAAGCTTAGAAAAGAGCCAAAAGGTGACTAGTGGTAGGGGGTGGATTTGGATCAAATCATCACATCCTGCCCCCCTGCTCTCTCAACTACACATATTCACCAGGAGTTTCCCCTAAAGAAGGGCAGCGTTATATTTCTATTATCAACATGAGATGATGAACAAAGAAAAATAAAGGAGAGACTTTATAGGGAAAAATTCACTAAAATATAAAATTATGTTCTTCAGAAGGTAAAAGGATGAAATGGACATGAACGCTCCTTTGTGAGCAATAGATCTGACGCAGCTCCTGCCCTCCCCGTGGCAGTTATCTTTGTGGGCTGGTAGCTCCGGAAACCAGCAGGCCCATCATGTGAATGCTCACCAGGGCTTGAACAATAGAGGAGTGTAAACAGGGAAAGATGGACAAGAATTAGTCATTTAATGGACAAGACAATGTGCCCAAAGAAGGGTAACAGGCCAAATCTGACCCCAGGGAGTAAGAAAGCATGAAAGCTTCCTTAAGAAAGTGTAAGGGAAGGAAAGGGCCACAGAGCCCTTGCATCATAGCTTTGGAGGTCCCAAATACAGCAAAGTCAGAGACTGATACTTGTGCATCAGGTACCAGTGGCAAAAGGAAACATATTTTCATTGACTAAGACCTTAATAAAAGCAGAAAATATTTCTCACATAAATATAAATTAATGTTGGAGATGGAAGTAAAATGAGAATACCTTTCATTCTATAAATGTATTTTTTCCATGCTTAGAGACTAACCATGATGAAGACACTCTCAACACCTAAAAACTAGATTAAAAGTTCTCTAAAATCAGACTCAAAGATTCAATTGCTATGTCAAAAATAACTATGTTACTTATAAAAGCAAAATTATGAAGGGCCTTATACTACAGTCAAAGTTCTTTTATACAGTAGCATATTTTGCATCCATTTGAGGATGGGTTTCTTCCTTTTTTTTTTTTTTTCCTTTTCCATTCCATTCATTAAAAACAATGATTTTTCTCCCCTCTGTAAAGGTGTAATAAACATTCAGTTTGTCTTTTGAAATATACTTGTCAAATTTCAAATTTCAAATTTCTCGTAAATATACGAGACATTTACCCTAGAGGTCTTTATGGTGCAGAGTCTGTTAGAAATAATGTCTTGTATCCATATGAACCATTACCCAGGGGGCTGTATAGAACCTTACACGTGATATTTTATATCATTTTTTAAATAAACTAGAAGGGATATTAAATATGTACAATTGAAGTTGCACTGTAGTACGTAACTTTTTGGAAGCAGTGGCTTCACAGTACATGCTACTAAAGATATAGAAACTTCTGAATTAGCAACTTATGGTGAGAATAAACTAGGAAATCCATAACAAGAACACTTTTTTTCCCTCCTACTGGAACAGTTTACTCTTGAGAGCACTGGCAAAGGAACACAAAGAAAAATGGGAAACAATGAAGCCTATAAACCATCCTTTAGGGACCAAGATAACAAGTTTAGTTTTGCTATAAGGATACACGTGTGTGCATGTATATGTGTATATGACAGAGACAGACAGAGAGACTGACTGACGGCTAGTTATTTGGTTTGCAGAATTACCCTATTTCTTTAGTGTTGTGGTGAACTACATTTTCAACATAAAGTCCAGATGGCTAAATTGAACAATTCTCTCAATCAGAAGAGACTTCACCGAAATGAAATATTGTAGAGGAAGCGCCAAGGGCCATACAAATCTAGACGGCCACTGTATGTGCTGGTTAGACAGAATAGTAAGATTGGTTCAAAAACAAACCAAAAGAAAATTCCACAACAAGGCAGTATAGGAGAGGGAAGCTGATTAGCTGAGTAAGTGTTGGGGAAGATTTTGGCCAATTCTCATATATGGAACAGTCACATATTGGTGAGATTGTGGGATGCTACATTGTACCTAATGAAAAAATTATTTATACAGTGTAAGAACATCTTCCAAACCCCAAGAAGCACACACAACGCCTAATGATATAAAGCTAGTGAGCTGAGCAACGGAATGCTGCCTGTAGCCAAGCTCCTAAACCAAGTAGAAAACTTCACAGTATACCAGGCTGAGGATAATTTGGGAGTGGCAGGTATAGTGCATCATCAACAAAGAATGTTATTTGTGTATTCATGAGTCCACCCTATGAAAAGAAAGCATCTGTGTAGTCCTTATTTGTATTTAAGCAAAAGCTTCAAAAGAGGAAAATTCAAATGACCTGTAACTTCAAAGTCTGAAAATGAGAGATTACAGATTCACAGACCTAAAAATGTGCCTGGTTTCTAGCCTTTAGCCTCCAACAAGATTTAAGAACTGTAATACTTCTCTAGACAGGGAGAAGCACCACACCCACTTCTAATAGTAAAACCTAGTAATATTTTTTTGATCAAAAGAGGTACTTAGGCTTAATTTAATTAATTAATTTACCTTGCTTCAGATGGAGTTAAGACAGCATAGTGGTTAAGAGGATGAGCTTAAAAAGAACAAATAGCATATTGCTTTTGCAGGTGGCCCAACTTGAACTCAAATGTCATATCCTCCACTAACTAGCCATGTAGCCCATTGCAAGTCACTTGAGTCTTGAAGCCTCAGTTTCCTCCTCTGTAAAACCAAGACAATAATATCCAGCATCCAGGATTATAGAATGCCTACCACATGCTAAGTGTTCACTATGTTAGCTATTAGCATTATTATTTAATCCCTTTAAATCTTGTTCTGGTTACTATAGAGACGTAAAATGACTGCCCTATGTAAGCATAACAATATTTCACCTACCTACACATTCTTAAGTCATCATTTACCTTTATACTCCCAATTATCATGCACACTAATAAAAATGTGTTTTCATGATTAAAACAGCATTAAATTGTTCAGAAAGGTACATTTCAATAAACGATATTTTAAGAATAAAGTAGTATTGAATTATTCAGAAAGATACTTTAACAGGAGGCAAAAATTCAAAACAAGATATAATTGCCAAGTAAACTAAGATTTAAATTATTCATTTACAAGTGGGAATACTTTGAGAAACCACCCCCGTCTTTATTAATTTACCTATACCCACTAGTTTATCCATACTTGTATTCCCGATGGCTAGCTACAAACAACAGACATACCTAGGTAATTTATATCATCTAAAAATATTCATTTTCCCAAAGAAAGTTATATTCAATGTTTCACAGGGAATAGTTCACTTAAGAGGAAAAAAAACCATGCTTGCCATGATAGAGAATCTGCTAAGTGAAAGATCTCAATCCTGGTATCATTAAAGAACAAGGCAAATCATAACCAAAGTATGAACAATCAACTATCACCCTAAGCTTTAATTTCACTTTATGCATTACCTGACCTGATTGAAGTTTCATTTAATTTATTTTCTATCCAACTGTTAGCTTTCCTTGCACCTCTTGGGACATTAAAAAAAAAAGATTAGGCGTGTGGGTAGGGTATCATAATGATAATCAACACTTACCAACAGGTAAAATTTGTATTACTAAAAGAAACAGAAAAATCTAAAAAAGTATACACTCATTCTCATGTAACACAAGTTTGGAAAGAGACAGGTGGCAGCAAAACAATCCCGCACAAGGACCCTGACTCTGTCCTTTAGTGGGTAGATAGTTAGCTGATAAATCAAAATATCTAATGATTACAAGTCCATTTAGATTTTCAATTTCATTTTGAGTGAGGTTTTGTAAGTTATGGTTTTCTAAGAAATGATTCATCCTGCCTAATTTTTCCAATGTATTAATATAAAAGAATTCAGAACATTTTCCATTTTTATTGCTATGTGCTATTTCTGCAGTTATACTCTATTTTTTGTTCCAAAAATTATTTGTGCCTTTAAAAAAAAAATCAGTCATATCTCTGGTTTAGCTATTTTATTATTTCAAAATAACTACTTTTAGTTGGTTCATCTCCATTATATATTTGCTTTCAATTTCATTATTTTCTATTCTTTTCCTGGTTGTTTCTTCCCCATTACTACTTCTAGATCCAACTAAGAAGGACCCTATCCTGGGCCACAAACTCTGGAGGAAGGGGAGGTCCCAAACCAAAAAATAATAAATACTAAAAGTAAATTTATTAAAGATGCTGTAGATATGTCTGTCACTCTGGATACAACTTACACTGTGATATACAATATCTTCCTTATGATTCAGTTCTATTTTTTAATATGCTTGCTGATTTCCTCTTTGACCCATGAGTTATTTAGAATAATACTTTTACATTTCCTGACATACTGGGTTTTTAGGAATCTTTGTTGACTTATCTCCTGCACATACTTCAGAATCATCTCATCTGTATGTTTTTAATATCCCTTCTAGTTTATTTTTAAAAATAAAATAAAATATCATTTGTGGGGGGCTGCTCTCAGCCTGCTGCAGGCATGGCAGAGCAGCTACTCCCTTAGGCAAAGAGCTGCAGACACCAGCAGTAGGAAATGGTCAAGGCACAAGGGAAGGTCCAAGGAAGACAGGGTGGGCACTCACAGCCTCTGCTACTCTTCCCCAGGCTCCTATTCTTATTCATTTCCAGTGTACTCTTCCACTATATCATACTTATACCTCTCTTTATACCAAAGATGGTGCATAATAACACTGTTCTATTTCTTACTTTTTGTCACTTAATATGTCTTGAAGAGCCTTCCATGAGAGCATTCAGAACACTTCCTCCTTCACGTTAGAGCTGTACAGTATTTCAAGAGTGTAACGATTCATTGAACCATCCCCTTTATGAAAAGGCAACCACAGCTTCAAAGCAAGCTTACCACTCTAATTTCTAGTTCCTTCTTCTTCATTTTTGGAGCCCCTACATCTTTCTCTTACTTTGCTCTGCTACAGGCTTACAAAGAAATTAGTTATATTTTACAGATCATTTCTAGATGTTTTATAAATAAAGGGGTTTTCAGGTGACTTGGCAGCTACACTGTGCAAAACAGAAGTCTAATCCAGGCTCTTCGCAGCCTTCTGTTTATGGCAATCCAGGTGTTTTGTCCTCATACTTGTACCTCATGGCTAGAGAAGTCACAGATATCTCTAATATCAGATAATCTCTAACCACAACTATAGTCAAATGCAGGGAAGGGGAGGTGTCTTTCTTCTTTTATAAGTAAAATTAAAAGCCAAACCATTTTGCTGGAAGAACCTCCAGAAACCATCCACTTAACTCTAGTTGTGCCACAATGTGGGGACGGACCAGCCCTAGCTGCAAGGGAAGTTATGGAATTTGGCAAAGGAGAATGGGATCGTTATGACCGACTTAAGTCAATCTAGCTTCACTCCCAGAGGCTGGGTACTTAGCCATCTCAAAGAACACTGATTCTATTCACAAAGAAGAAGGTCTGTTAAATGGGCAATGATCAGTATCTGCAATATTACCTCAGATGAAACAGAAAATGTAACCGTGGGCATCTGAAGGTGAAAAAATGATTTTAAATAACAGTGATTCTTTTCAGTTCGGATACTGCAGAAAGAAAAATGAGTGAAATATTCTTGATGCCTAGTCTAATATACATTATAAAAAAGTAGAAATGCTTCATCCCAAGACAAATGACTCACACATTTCAGAACACAAAATGTAAGGCCTTCCCTCAGGCCCCATATACAGAAACTTTTTTTTCTGCATCTAGTGAAGTTTCCAGAAGGTAAACCTTTAATGTAACCTAACAATTATAATAATTATTTACTATTTTTAAGAAAAATAACTTGTTGAGCTTTTGTAATCTGAAATAAAACTAAATAGCTCTAATGAGAATCATGATATATTCTTTTAGTTGTCAACACAAAGAAGACTCAAACTGAGGCTCGGAGCAGTGGCTCATGCCTGTAATCCTAACACTCTGAAAGGCTAAAGTGGGCAGATTGCTTGAGCTCAGGAATTCGAGACTAGCCTGAGCAAGAGCGAGACCCTGTCTCTACTAAAAATAGAAAATTAGCTGGGCATCGTGGCTCATACCTACAGTCCCAGCTACTAGGGAGGCTGAGACAGGAGGATCATTTGAGCCCAGGAGTTTGAGGTTGCGGTAAGCTATGATGACACCACTATACTCTACTTGGGTAACAAAGCAAGTCTGTGTCTCAAAAAAAAAAAAAAAAGCAGGGTGGGGGGGGAGGGCTCAAACTGATTAATTAGGCTAAAGAATTTATTCCTTTAATTAAAAAATGTTTTTCAGATAATAAGCTTAAAACAATGACAAGTGCATATGCTGAGAAAAGCAGCATATGTACCTACACCCAAGGTCTTTCTCATCAGACACATTCCTACTTGTTCAGAGCATTTTGCATCGTAGGTAATACTGGTGCTTAATCATTTTACCTCTACAAATTTTGATGATTTCATTTGCCAAATATACAAATAGAATAAGTAACTGGAAAGAGAAAACTTTTCATATCTTTAAAAGTTTCCTCCACAGAGACCAGATTTACCTGGTGTAACAAAAGGGTATTCTTGCAATTCAATCTAGAGTTGAATGAGCATATTTTTTAACTTAGGACCTAAGTTTTCAAGTTGCTATTTTTCAAAAAATATTCTAAAAGGTTATTTGGTTAAAAGTAGGTAAGTTATCCTTGGTCAAATATAACTGGAAGTGAAACTGGTGAGGTGTGTCTTTGGGTGAAGTTGGATTAGATTAATACAGTTAACTGCAGATATTAAATGGCTGACTAAAAGATGACAGATGCCACTGTTAGGAACTGGAGATTATGGCCATCAGAGAGCAACACTTTACATCACAATCTTTCAGAAATTCACCTCTAAAACAAGACTGCTTCAAAAAGACTGTGACACTTATCCTAAATGCTTTGAGCTTCAAAGGGAAGCCATATGCATAGACATGTTCACATGCTATCCATATAAATACATATTAATATATCTATGATAGAATAATGTAATTCTGAAAACCTGTATAATCAAAATGAAACGAAACAATAGATAATAGAAATGGCTCCTGTTAATGTTCAAATAACTGCAGAAATTTATTATATCGAATGATACTGTTAAATGAAAATGTGCCATAAAGTCAACTGGATTACTTGACCTTAAGTAATATAATACAATTGGTGCTGCAAAAACACAATTAAATGAGATGTGAAAGCAACTATAAACTGTCAGATTTTAACACAGCAATAGTCTTATCATTGCCTTTACAAGTTTTATATTAGAATCTCTCATATTATTAGTGAATCAACAATATTCACATAGTGATGTCAGAATGTAAAACATTAAATTATGTAAGGGAGAATACACTTTAGATTTGAAAAATACAAAATTCTCAATATGCAGTAAAATAGCATTTTACCCTTTAAAATCCCAAGTAGTGTGACTTGAGTATACCCTGGTACTCCATCTGACAACGTGAATTCTCAGAGGTGACGTATAGTTTTCACATATAAAATCAGTTATTCTCTGAATCCCCTAAATTACTACTAAGAACAGCAACATACATTTAAATCACAAGCTGCTGTCTTTCTTGTGGTTGGTCTACTTTAGAAGCAGAAGATGGGTACAGCTGCTGGAGTCAAGGTGGACATACCTCAGCTTGCAACATGCCCTCCCCCTAAGAACCTGTCTGCTCTAACTCCATTCACTATCAGCCCGGCACCAACTGCTCTAACGCCATTCACTATCAGCCCAGGACTCCTCACTCCTGCCTAAACTGACACAGTCCTATACACACAGGGGCCCAGAATGACAAGAACATCAGATAAGCAAACCATGATAGGCTATTCTTCCACTATTTAACAATTGGGAGAACACATGGGAATACGAGAGTAAGAAGGAAGAGATGTTCAAGGGGGATTCCATTCTATCTGTTCTCCCCCTAAAAATGTAATCCCCCTAAAAATTTCTCCTCCATCTTTCCAGTGTGTGTCTCATCAGGCTCTTTCTAATAGGTCTCCCTCTTTCCCACTTCCTAACAAATCAGAATTCAGAATTGAGTTTGGTGCCCCCCAAATCTACTTATCCTTCAAGAATAAGTCAAAGGTTACCAACTCTATAATGCCACCTTCAGTTTGTCACTGTTCATATCAACTTTTTCGTATTTCATACTCTCATCGCATTTGCATGTTTATCTCCACCTCAACAGACTTTAAAGCCTTGGGCATATCATCTTTTTAACCCTGACAACTAATACAAAGCAGACACGATGAACTAAACCAAAACAGTATACTCAATAAAAAAGGCACTGGAGCTTATGGCACCAAAAAAAGCCAATGTGCCCAACTGTCATTTCAGGCTGAAAATTGTCACCCACATCCACACACTTGCACATGATAAAAATCACAAGACAAATGAGAAAAGACATGTAGGTTCTAAGTGAAGCCACTTTTCTACTGACCAGGTTTCTTTAGAGTGTGAGTATACTCTGCTGCGCTCTGTCTCTAAAGGAATATCTACCATAGTCACAATAACCAATTCCACAGTTGGAGAAATTCTCAAGGAGGCTCACATAGAAACAACATCCAGATGACAAGTACATTAAAAGCAAGTTGAAATGCATCTTGAGCTGTTAATTACCTGTAATGCTCACTGATGGGAATGTTCTGAGAGAAGTACAAAGCCGATGTCCGTGCTCTCCAGTGCCATTTCTTTGCAGGAAGGGTATAAAGGACACAGTCTTCTAATTCTTCTTGGAGCAGATCCACCAGCTGTTTATGGGAGCCCCCATAGAATGCCTCAATGATGAGAATACTCATTGGCCCGTTAAAACCTTCAGATTCTAGATAACAACCAAAAAACTTTATATTTTTTTCAAATATATACATATATAAAATTTTTTAATAAAAATAAGTTTAGACCAGATACAGTGGCTCACACCAGTAATCCCAGCAGCTTGGGAGGCTGAGGCAGGAGGATCGCTTGAGGCCAGAAAGAAGTTTGAGACTAGCCTGGGCAATAGCAAGACTTCTTCTCAACAAAAAAATTTTTTTAAAAAAATTAGCTGGGTATGGCAACGTGTGCCTGTAGTCCCAGTTACTTGGGAGGCTGCAGCAGGAGGATCACAGGAGCCCGGGAGTTTGAGGCTGCAGTAAGCTATGATACCACTGCACCAGCCCAGGCAACAGAAAGAGATCCTGTCTCACCAAAAAAAAAAAAAAAGTTTAAATTTTATGCTCAGAAAGAAAATACACATAATTTAAAGTCATGTTTTACTTTTTAAAATAGGCTCATTTCACTTTTTTAAAAAGTACATAACACTTAAAGTTTATAGTTTTGTAATCAGTATTCTCACATCATTTGTGCTAAGTAGAAATAAAGGTGTCTTTATTTTTCTGGTTTTCCTCACACCCTAAGATTATCTCCACAATGACTTAGTTTTTTCTCCTACATCAGGAAGCTTCAAGCCCTCTCTTGCTGTAATCACTCACTTCCTGGTTTGTTCGGCTGTGAGCCTGACTCAGTAAACTCAGAACCTCTTGATCTAGGGCTTTAGTCTTGGACAGACACTGAACTCATCTTCTAATAAAGACTTTCACTTCAAGAGCCCTGCAATTCTAATGCCCTTTCCCGTTCAGAAATTCTCTGATTCTGTAACTCATATTCACTCACCTTTAAATTCACCAGCTATAACTCCCTCTAGGAACATATATTTAAAATAAGGTATATTCATAGTCAAATCACAATTTTCTAGTGTTAAAAACTTTAGGATACAATTCCTTGAGACAGTGTACATAACTTGATCACTTTCCCACATTTGTCGATATCCACCCCCAAAGGAATACCAAAAAAGTGGGGTAAAGCTGTATGTCTGTGAACCAGCAAGGTCTTCATAACCTTTCTTTAAACAAGCAATCCATTAAGAAGGATACTGGAGAAATAATGGGGTTATTAAGACATGGTAAAATTTCATCATAGAGAATTGGCCATCAAGTAATTTTCATTTTAATAAAATGATTTTTTAATGTACTCAGTGAAATAAAATTCATGTATAAATATATAAAAACTTTCATATACATTTCAAATTATATGCTATTTTCTATAAGACATAAGGGAGAAACATCATTCTGTGCATAAATGCTATATTATTTAAAAAATATTCCAGATGTTTAAATTTTCCTTTCTGACGTAAGTAAATACCACTCATTAAACAGCATATTGATTTTCTTAATAATGCTGTTCCACAAAAGTATTAATCTCAATGACTCAATGATGCTCTTCACTAATAAAACGAATAAACATATTCAAAGTAATGCCTACTTAAACTGCATATTAAAGCAAAAAAAAAAAAAGAGCTTATTTCTTGATGTCCAAATCTTCCAATGAGAATGAGCATTTGGGAGGTGAGAAATATATTTCCTTTATATGCAAAATAAGAAGCCATGTTTCTCAAGTGGAAAAGGTATGAACCTTAGGATCAAGGAGATATAAGTTTATACCTCAGCTCTATCACTTCCTAGCTGTATGACCTTGGTCAAGTTATCTAACTTTGTAGGACTCAGACTCAGAGACATTACTAACCTCAGAACTGTGCTGTGAAGTTAAAATTAGATAATGCATGTGAAGCACAGTAGCTTATAAACAGTAATAAGCTCCTCCTATTATTGGTATAAATCAATCTATTTAAGGAGAAAGGATATCTTCATATCTTCTTTTAAATCTAGTAATTTTCAATCATGGCCCCCTATCCACCAGGGATAGGTGGGGAAGGTGGATGGATATGCAGGATATACACATGCACATGAAATACAGTAGGCGTTACCCATTCCTCATCAGCAGCTTGCATTTTAAATACGAATTTGAGAGCCCGATAGCTTTTCTGGGTAAAAGGTAAGCTCAGAGACTGAGCTCAATCTTTTAAGGTCTGCTGGAGACTTCTGTTCTCAAATGCAGTGTTCAGTGAGTTAACAAACACCTTCCAGATTCAACAAAGTGATAGCCATGAATACTTCAAATGACTGAAACTTCTAGAAAGTAATTGAGAGAATTATGAAAGGTAATTTTGAAAATTATATCAAAGGTTTCAAGAAAGAATAGGTTTCAAGCAGTTTTAACATTAACTTGCTTACTAGATCACATCAGAGATATCTACTATCTTGCTTTATTTCCTCTGACCTACTCACGCTAAAGTGTATGTGAAAAGGTCTCTAAAAGGTTCTTGTAGGCTGGGTGTGATGGCTCACGCCTATAATCCTAGCACCTTGGAAGGCTGAGGCAGGAGGATTCCTTTAGGCCAGGAGTTTGAGAACAGTCTGAGCATGATATCAACACCCTGTCTGTACATAAAATAGAACAATTTGCAGGGGTAGTGGTAAGGGCCTCTAGTCCCAGCTACTTGGGAGGCTGAGGCAGGAAGATCGCTTGAACCCAGGAGTTTGAGGTTGCAATAAGTTATAGTGAAGCCACTGCACTCTAGTCTGGACAACAGAGTGAGACTCTTGTCTCCCAAAAAGGTAAACAAACAAAAGGGCTCTTATAAAAATGATGTGAGATATTTCTCCAAGTAATGAAATGTGACATAAACCATTCTAAAGAATATTTCACTCATCAAACCTCAAAGAAAGCAACATCAATATTAGAAAAAAAAAATTGCTTTCTGATTCTTCATTACTCTGCCCTTTTGCATGATTAATCTAAAGTATGTATCATGTCATATATTTTACAGATGTTTCATATGGGTCTGAATCACGAGTTATCTGCAAACCATCAGCCACAGTGGAGGCAGTATATGTAGGTGCTGCTAGAGATTCCAAACACTCAGCAAGCAGAACTGAACACCACGCATGTGGGAGGTTGAAAAATAGAAAAGGGGAAAAAAAGATTATAGCTATAGTAGATTTCCACCCCTTTAATAGCTCTGTAAGAAGAGTGAAATGTACAGGTTTGAACTAGCGTTTACTTGAGCATTTTTCTGGTGGCCAATGGGTGTGTCTACATTTTGGGTATTTTTCTAGGGAGAGTAACTATGTCCTACCATCTCTGAAAACTATACTTAGTGGCTTTGATTCATGGAAATTTGTTCTGCTTGTTTTGTGGAGACAGACACATCCTGGCAGTTCCCCACTTACTTCTATTGCGACTTTTATGGCAAGAAGAAAATGTAATCTTCCCTGAGTCTTCTGGAAGCACGACCTGGAAGAAAGATGATTCCCATTAGATGTAAGCAAAAGGAGGGAAGCTAATTTTAAATATAAGATTCAAACCAAATGTCATTACAGCACATTAAAGAATGGTTCAAATACTCTCTCTGTGCTTGAGTTTTGTTTTAGAAAACACTGCTTGAAACAAATAAGCATGAGGTTGAAAAAAAAACCTACTTTGCTGTTATGATGGAATTTGCTAAAATATAAAGGGAGTACACTATTTGCTCATTTTAGCTATAATCAGAGAAAACTGCAGATGCTCACCCTGGTCAGATGCTCAAAAGCACACAGAGTGAATACAGACATTTTTGCACCACTAGCAATGGCTAGTAAGGAATAAGTGCTTGGAAGCAGTAATTAACAGGGCCTCAACATTTGCTAATTCCGAAGCTAGGACAGGGTCTCCTTTAGGGCAGAAGGCTGTGGTCAGGTGTCTGCCTAAAGATGGCGAAGAGCCAAATGTCTTATGTAGGTGCCTGAGTTCACGAATCTGTTAAAGCATTGTCACAAGTACCACCAGAGAACTTAAACCCTCAAACATTTAAATTGAGTAAGCATATCAGAATCAAGGGTGTGGTATTTTTAAAGGAAGAAACAACAAAAAACATATATTGGGTAATAAATACCAAACAGAAAGCCGATGTCCTTTCTGAATGAGACTCAAAATGATACGATATGACATTAAGAGCAGTCCAGGCACAGCGACTAACACCTTTAATACCAGCACTTTGGGAAGCTGAGATGAGGGGATCACTTGAGGCCAGGAGTTTGAGACTAACCTGGGCAACATGGCAAGACCCTGTCGCTATAGAAATTTTTAAAAAAATTACCTAGGTGTGGTGGCACATGCCTGTAGTCCCAGCTACTCGGGAGGCTGAGGCCAGTGAATCACTTGAGCCCAGGACTTCCAGACTGCAAGTGAGCTATGACTGTGAGCCATTTCACTCCAGCCTGGGTAACAGAGTGAGACCCTATCTCTTAAAAAGAAAGAAAAGAAAAAGAGTAAATGGCCATTTCATTCTTGCTCCTTAAAAAAGCATATAAAATATTTCAGATCAATTTTTATCAATTTTAAGTTTTTCTGATTAAACAAGTAAGCTTTGGTTAAAGAAAAACTCACTTCTTCAGCACCTTTCATTCCCCAGTGACATGAGATAAATGAGAATCTACTATGATATTAAAGCTTTATGAAAGTTTGGCTCATTATCAATAATATGATTTAATGGTACATGGTTAAATGTTAAACATTAAATTTGGCAATATAAAATGAGTCAAAATGATAGCTGTGACATAGAAATTTTATATCATTTCAAATTCTATTTAAGATCATCAGAGGTCAAAATGATCTATTTAAGAATTATCTGCCTTTCCAAAAATTTATATTTGTAATTAAAAGAGGCTACAAAGTAAAAAATCACAATAGTATTTCATACAAACATTTTGACCAAAGTGAGAAAGTGCCATTAGCGTCATCTCAATTAAAAACTAATAATGCATTAATAAAATCACAGAGAACAAAAGTAGCCTGAAACCAATGCAGTGAATATTTTTAAATTTTTATTAAAACTTATTGCTATTGTACCTGCATTTATTTTAGGCTTGACCCAATTTCTTTATTCCCTGAGCCATGATCATTTTCAAGGTGAACTACATTTTTGTCTACCTCTTCTAGCAGTTACAACTGCTGTGGTAGTTGAAGTTTTTCTTAATAGTAAAGATATAAAAAATTTGTAATATGTCATTGATTTACTGAAAAAGATGTGCTAAGTTTAAATACATCATGTCAATTTTTTTAAAAAATAAACCTTAGTCGCATTAGAAACCCATGATTAGCCCTCCATATATGATGTCAGTTCAGGTACCTACAATATTCAAATAATTTTCCAGCCAAACACCCAGTAATAATTTTAAATCAGAGGAATTGTTGTATTAATATATTCCACAGACACCTTACTGTTATTAGTTGTAGGAAGGTATAGTTTCAGTGATGATGCTTTTAACGGTTTTAATCCCACACACATGAGAAATTGATTCCACAGGCTAATCCACACATGGCTTGATGCCTTAAAACTTCAATCAATTGTTGAAAATATATTTTCTAATTACCAAAATACAATATTTGCAAACTTAAGCTTGTTAAAGCAAAAAATAGTGAGCTTAAGCAGTAAATGGCTTAAGTTGGAGAAAGTAAATTTTTGAGAATTTCTCAATAGGTCACCAGAAGTTTACCTGGTATTTTCTTACTGACCCTTTCTCCCCGTTCTCTTCTGCACCTCCACCCACTAATACACCCAGGTTCTATTTAAAAAGCAACCAATAACCAGCAGAGTAAAATAGGGCAGTACTGAGAAAAGTTAGTATTACCTTCCAGCCCACTCACTTATTTTAATGATTCATCATGGAAAGCCCAGTTGTTAAAATATACCTGAAATCTCATTAAATAGTAAAAAATAAGCATGAAAAGGTCTCTGCTTTGAAACGTGTCACCAGAGATTCCCCTAACAGAACCTATTAAAGGTGAGGATGAAGTAAAAATACATTTTGTCAAAAAACTTTCCTCAAAGTAATACACTACAGTCAACTATCTTATGATTTAAAAAAAAAATAAAATAAAATAAACGACAGAGAAATAGATTCTACTGAAAGTTATTTTTTAAAAATCCTTCTATAAAAAATCAGGCATAGCAAATTCATCCTAACCCCTAAAACCTCAAGATAATCTCTAAAGACTAAAATATAATCTGGCATCAAATGCCAATCCTAAAACTCTATGCACTGCCAATATTCTACATAAAATTAAAGAAACCGTGGCTCATAGTAAATAAGGAATGAATCTGTTTCCTGAGGATTAGTTCGAACTGCAGATAACACCTTATGAAAACTGATCATTACTTCATTATTTGGTTATGGGACATACAACCTAACATTTATGACAACTTGGATACTACTATATGTACTTAAATAGCAACATTTTAAAAAAATCTCATGTTCAAATTGAAAAAAATGTACTAATCTATATTTTATACACCTCAAAATGCTATAGATGTTCTAATTTCTTCATCTGTGACTTCTGTTTCCTATTGTGGTGACTGAGAGCTGAGGATTCTTGTATCAAAACCAAGATTTTGTAAAAAACTTTAGATGCGATACTGTCTGTGAGACAATTCAAAGCTATTTTCAAATGTGCTTTTCCAATTCTACTAGTTGCAATGATCTTTTAAGTACCTGTTCTCTGTAAAGCTACAATCTTATATGTATATGTGACTTTTTAATTTTCCCTGGCAAATATTTTCATTCTTTCTTGATTTGGAATTTAACATTCTGCTTAATACTATCAGTCACATATTCTAGGACTTGAATTAATACAAAGTCTCGATTATTACTCTCAAGTATCAAATGCAAATTCAAGAAATATTAATAGTTACCAAGTATTTACCATGTACCAGGCCTATGACATCATTCACTTATTTTGAAATATGCATAATTTTCACAAATAACTACATGTGTATAGATTAAAAATTCCTTAATTTACATTTTTGTGAAGTTATAGTTACAGTTTACATTTTTGTGAAGTTATATAATCCACATTATATAGCAAAATTATAAGATGTTTTGTGTTTGTGATAAGTTTAGTGGTTTAATTTCACTGACAAACAAAATACCAATCTACTTTCAATTTTCAGTGCTATTAATTTCATGAATAACTTCAAACTATAAAAATAGCAACAAATTATTTTCTACTGAATACTAAAAATATTTTTAATTTGCTGACATTTTTTTAATGTGGCAGCATATTTATGAGTCAATACAAAGTTGAAAGCCAGAAAATCATCTCATCACTCATGTAAACTACTGCATTACCCTTTTAACTGGGTCTCCATCCTACCATACAATCTTGCACTCACCCCACCATGCTCCATAAAATAATCACAAAAAAATCTTTCCAAAATGGAAATCCGGTCATGAAGTGACATGCTCAAAAACCTTCAATCACCTAAGGATAAAATCCAAGGCCCTACACGTGGCAGTTAAGACTCACTGCTGGGCCCCTTCCTTTCTCTTCACTACTGCCACATGTGGCCTTCTCCCACTTCAATCCCTCTTCCCTTCCACGCTGTGGCAATACCAAGAACCCCCACTCACATGGCTGTTTTAGACTCCTCTGACTTCACACGTTTATATCTCTTCCATCAGCCTTCTCTTCATTCACCTATGAACTTTTGTTAAAATATCTGTTCATGAATCACCATTTCTACAAAGTCTTTCCCTGAACTTCTCTTAAACATGACTTCCTTTCTACTCTGTACAGTATCTTTATAATACTTGTTTCACCTCACTGCCATGTCCTACTTTTCTCTGCAGCTATGAAAATCTGGAGGATGGGATCATGCTATTATTTTCCTGAGGGGTATCTCAGGATTTGGCACATGGTGGATGTCACTAGGTTTTTGTGGAGCTGAACTGAGAATCGGGGGGACACAGGAAGTTGCTTTCTTCTGCCTTTAAAGTAACATGGCTTTCATCTAACACAAGTTCTGAGCAAACAAGTGTCAGGCAGCACTGTACTTGCTGTTAATGATTTTGCATTATTCCTGAAGTCTTAACTGAATCAAGCAGCACGTATATCTGAACAAATTTGATTATGTTCTCTCTCAAATATTTAATATTTTTTATTGTACACAGAAATCAGAATATATGGGGAAAATAAATATCTTTTTCATGTAGACATGTGTTTATTTTAACCTACTGATACAACAGAAGTAGCAATGACTAAAGAAATGGGAGAAATAGCATAAGCAATTGGATTCTAGGCCAAAGCAAGTTTCTTGGCCTAAGAGAAGATCTGTGAGATCCATGAATTTTGAAAATCACCTGCAGTTTTTTTAAGCCGTTTGATCTATTATCATAGTTTAATCGAGAAGTAGAAGTAAGATGAGAAGCCAATTCCCTCACCATCAATCTGGAGAGCTCATTCCACATTTACTAATTAGGCTTTTATTTAATGGGGAAGAAAAAAGGCATTTTTAAATACTTTCTGCCAATAATTATTCATTTTTTAAAAGTTTGACAAGATGAATAATGTATTTGCTTTCTCAAGATGGCATTTCTCCAAGCCTTGTACCTTCTTGAAATAGGCTGTAAACCAACTGAGTGGGAGAAAATTAGGCTATCTGACCCATGCAGATATGACTGCCCAATGAGAGAAGGCAAGGTGTGTCACAGGATCATAGGTGGAAGAAATACTGACACCATTGTTCAACCACTTTTCTTTTACAATAAAGAATATCAGCAACACAGAGTAAGTGACAGAGCAAGGACTCATCCCATTATACATCACTGCAAGCACATGACACAACATAAGTATTATAAAAGATGCCTCCATTTTCTAGTCTTTGTTGTTTTAGGATTAAATATAAATGTTTTGTAATTATTAATATATAAATGATTTAAGTTGTGGTATGTTTTACATGCAAATAGAATACAAATATCACTATAAAATAATAAATATATTAATCACATGTAATATTTAATAATACCCCCTATTAGTTTGTAAATCCAAGACAACAATGGTATAAGTCACATAAAACTGAATATAATATAGTTAGGATAATAAATCACTCAAATTGTTTGTTGTAATGTCTTGTGATCCCTTCCAGAGTCCTACCTAATCATCACTCCTCTGAAGCCACAACCCTTATCCTTCACTCCCCAGCTCTGGACAGTCACTGTTTTGATAGAACAACAGGTCTTAAGGACTAGAATTGGGGGGAAAATAATATCCAAGCTTTAAATGTCAAGAAAAGTTTAGAGCAGGAGGTGAAGAAGTTAGCCACATAGCTATGTTCAGTCTAGCTCATGATTTACTACTGTCACCATCAAACAAAGTCCAGGTCCCTCTTAACAAAATAATCTGTAGGACTTCTTTGTAATTACCATCACATGCAGGATATATTTTTATCAGTGATTATTTTTAATGTCTATGTCCCCCACTGGATATTGAGTTCCACAGGGACACTGCCAAGGTCTGCTTGCTTACCACTGTATCCTCAGCACTCATCAAACAGAAAGTGTTCCATAGATGTGTTGAGTCAATGAATCATAAAACCCTTTAGCAATGGCTTGGACAACTGTTTCCTAATTCACCTAAAACCTTTATTATTTTAAACTACAAATAATCACTTCTTACTGTCACTATTATTTATTCTCATAGATAGAACTTGATACACAGGTTCTATCACCAATAAATACAACAGGTGGCTTCTAACTCTATTTAAGATGCTACAATTCAGTCTGAGGAAAAAAAGTTCTGCCAAAAGTCCTTATGAGGGGTTTAGAAACCACATTCCAAGCCATAGGAAATCATCTTCCCCAACCTGACTAGACTCTACAAGAACATTTAACCCAAGGATAATCAAGAACCTTAATCATTAAGACTGGCATTTGTTTACTGGACAGAAGCATTATCTTGCTACCCTACATTGCCTTCTATGCCAAAATTTAATTCAGACTCAGTTTGTGAAGGGTAATTATAAATATACACACCAAATGAGTTTAAAATAAGATGACTAACAGATCCTTAACTATACTGGCGCTAGTGAGTCTCACTCCAACATCTTTTAAGAACTTAATCCACATTAACTAAATAAAAAGTTGTTGAGAAGTTTCTCTCTCTAAGCAGGAGGCACATATCACATTTTCAGTTAATTTTGAAACAGAAATAGCAGTGTTACTCTAACACACAAACATTCTCAACGTCCTATTTGAAGTACAGCAACTCAAGCAAACATGGGTGGCATTCCCTTGATGAGTTGAAATAAATGCCACTGAGTACAAAGTTCTGGATTTATTCACTTCCAATGAAAAATGAAAAAGACATGATCTCACAACTCAATCTGATTTATCAGTAGGGAAAGTAATTTTTAAAAAATGCAAAATCCTAGCAGCTCTCTGAGGCAAAAGAATATCAAGTAAACACTTAGAAAAAGAAAGCAAAATTTCCATAGAGGACTAATGGGCTAGAAATAGATATTCTTAAATGTATCATTGTTAGACATATTTAGTGTTTTTAATATTCATTTTATATCAGTGAAAATCACCTTATAATCACAGATTTTTTACATGATGTTAGGAAGTATGAGGTGATGCCAGTATTAAAACCTGTCCTTCAACATCCAAATCAATAAACCATGTTTTAATTCTGTGTCAATGAAAATATTTAATGATACTTCTCTCATCTCCAAAGTTCTACATGAATTTAGAAATTTAGTAGAAGTAGAATTAGTTAAAAGTATATTGTCTTCTCTTTATTTATTATACCAGCTCTTTTCTACCTATATTTTTCAATAATCTTACGATTTGCCAATAGTCTAAGACATTTGCTGATAGTTTCAGAAGGCGACACCAGAAAAACCGGATAGAGTCTAAAGATCTTAAGTGCTAAATTTAAAAAAAGCTCAGAAACCCAGTTTAGACCAGGGCTGAGTAAATCTGGGACTAATAGATGTGGTAATGAGAGCTGTATCACTATTTTTAAATATCACAAGAGGCATATTATTAGCTATCCACTATTACAGGAAAAAGAGTCAGTCTGTTAATAATAGACTAAGATTTTTAAATCTTGAAGATGTCTAGGGCTGAAACTGTTGAATAAAGGAAAGGTGTACACAAATAACTGTGTATAATTTCTAGAAGGTCTACTATTCTCCAAAGTTTCTACAGAGGAAGCACAGACTTTCCCATATCATCTGACATGCATTTTCACTGAATGAAAGTAGCAATATCTCAAAGTTTCCTGATTGGAATAAACATTATGACTTTTATCTATTTAGTGGCCTTGTCTGTCACTATTATCTCTTTATCAACTGGTTTTCCAAGGAGACATTCCAATGATATAAATATTTTGTCTAATGAAGCAAAGACCCTACAACACTGCAAACTATCCAAAGCTGCACTCTGCATGCTCGTCATCTCTTAAAAAAGTAATTTCACACTTTGCGAACAGTGTGTTCAAATAGAGTAAAGTTGCTTAGGAGTTAATTAATTCCCCCTTGCATCTCTATTCAGCATATATACGCACCATATCTGGGACCATAAGTCTCTCTACTAGATTAATTAGCATTCACAGTTAACAAACAGCCTGAATCATTTTAGAGAGAATTTATGTTTTAAACTACTAAAACTAAGTACATATTATAATATTCTATATTGTCTATAATAGTTACTCAATTCATCTTAATAGAATTGAAGTATTCTATTATCCTCTACTCATTCTTCTTGCTAAATGTACCTACATTGTTTCCAAACTTTACTTGCAAGGGTTAAATTGAAAATATCACATAAATAACTTCACATTTTTCAGAGTAAATGCCTTCCAGAGTACAATGTGTTACCTCTCCCAAGAGTACTTATATGTTACAAGGAGGCAACAGGTGATGGCCAAATTTCAACCATCTGCAAAGTAGATGCAAAGAATAGATTGTGAATTAAAAGGACCTTTCTCAAGTCTTGAAAATGCAGACTAAAGGTTGCTACCTACAACACTAATGCATATAGTTAGCTTTGTTTTAAAATATTAAAATGTTCTATTGCATTTGATCATAATACAAAAAACTTGAAAACTACGTATATCTTTTGACTCGACAATACTCTTCCAAGGATTAACCCTATTAAGAATCTGTATTGAAGTTTACCATCAAAATATCCAACCAAAAGTGATCTCTTATGAGTAAATTATTAATGATCAAAAATCATACAGAATATTTATTGGCATGGGAAAATGTTTATACTATTGTTACATGATTGCATGAAATGAATATATAAAAATATATGATGAAATGAATTTGTAAATACAAGAGAAAGACCATATGCACACAGGTAGACATAAATAATCATTTGCAGTAGAAAGATGAGTGATTTTGTTTTCCTCTTTGTACTTCATTTTATTCTTCAAGTTATTTTCATTGAATATGCTTTAACTTCAATTTAAAGAAATGACAACTTTTTTCTTAACTTGGGAAGGAGACCAAATTGTTTGAAATAACAAACTAGTTCCCTATTACCAAAAGCTTCTTCCTCTCCAGGAGCTTGCAAGTGGTTTTCAAATTATTCTAACTGCTATTGCTATAAAGAAACATTAAAAAAACTAATCAGCAAGGGTTAAAACTAATGGCTCTATAGTGATTCACAAATATCATAATTTGGTTTTGCAAATACTGCTTGTCTAATGCACGAAATAAAAGTAATTCTTACTTAATTTAAAAATATACTTGCATTATTAAATAATTGTAAACAGATCAAGATCTGTATTTATACATAAGTAATTTTAAGCTGTACCTTGACAGAGCATGTTAGAAACTAAAATACTATTTTGGTAGTTATAGTTTTGAATAGGAACACAAGGAAGTATAGTGCAAACTCAAAGTTTTAAAGTTCAAGTAAAATGTCAAAATTAATTTGTGCTTTAAGTAATTAGGTATGGGTCTTGAAATAAGGGGAAATATTTAATTAAGGTGAGTAAAATTGAAAAGACCTTCTAGTTTCACACTAATTGCTAAAGTGTCTTGTATTAAGAAAGCTGGAAAATGTTATTGCATAATCATCCACATGTGTTACACATGTTAACAAAAGAGAAAGGGACAGATTGGATATTGAACTAATAGAGATAGAGACTTGCAATTTTAAAAGACCTCTCATAACTACCCAGATTTTTCCTATATTTATATACATGCAATATGGGGATGGATATTATATAAATATTAACCAATGGCAACTCAAACTTAGTAGAGAAATATTTTTAAACAGAACCTCCAACTCTAACAATTTTTACAATCTAAACAACATGTTTCGTTTTTAAGTGATAAAAAATAACTCTGTTCCTTGAATTGTTTTCCAAAGCAGCCATTTTATCATACTTCATTTATAAAACCATCTCTTCTGAAAAACCTAACTTACAAATCTAGCAAGGAAACAATCTCCCACTAAAAGTATATAGATAATTAAGAAGTAATTTCCAGAAAACACAAAAATGCTAATAAAAATATGAAATATCCAGATGCAAAAATTAGAGGCAACCATTTCATCTATTTAAAGGGGCACTAAGAATATACCTATCAATATATAACTTCTCATATTTTCAAATGAGCACTAACTTGATATGGAAACAGAAATCCTAACCTTAGGAAAGTGCCATGTGGCATTTTTAAACTTTATTACCCCTTTGTTGACTCCTTGTCCCAGAGCAGATCACCTCCAACATTAGTACTCTGACCTTCTAGAAAACTGACAGATAAAGTTTATAGTGAGAAAAAATGAGCTTTTATGGGTTTCCAAAAGGGAATTCTTACAACACTAAAAGCCATATAATAATATTGATTTGATAACCAACTTTTTTACTACCAAATTATAGACTTAAGATTTCTGGAAAAATAACCAAGCAAATTTGCCATAAAGTACAATAAAAAATAGGCCTCAGCTAATGACAGTCTAGAATCTCTTTGCAATCTTTAAATATACACAGAAAATGACTTTTTAAAATAAGTCTTCTTTAATGTATTCAGTATCCCAAAATTTCCTTTTTACATTGAGACTGACTGACCCCTGTCCTCACACATTTGTCAAAAATCAATTCAGCTACAGCTTACATCTTTCTAAGCAAATAACTTCCATGCCTGTTTCTAGTTTCCTTCCATCCTAAAGGCAAATGTACAATATACAGAAACAAGGATTATTTTCTTGTAAAACCATCTTCAAAAATCAATTAGAATATTCAAAATATTCCATTCCCACAAATGAAAATAAGTTGCTTACTGAAATGACAGTCTTCCATTTCACTGCCTTAAAAATTAAGCTGGCATGGATAATAAAAGTGTTTTCTGACTGGATATGCTTAGCATTCAAATATTTTTAAAACAAATACTAATCCATAATTAGATTTCACAGCCACAATCTATAGAAAATAGAATTTGCTTTTATTTTCTGAGAGCAATATTAATGATTTGATATCATGAAAGTTATAACAACAATACCACAGCTTGCAGAAACTTATCAACAAACCTGCCTTGAATGTTTCATATCATTGCAGCCTGATGTTTACCATCCATTCACTCAGCAAATACTTATTCTGCCTACTATGTGCCTGCCCATCACTGTTCCAGGTGCTTGGAGAAAAATTAGGCAACAAAGCAAATGAAACTCTTATCATAAGCCATTTCTTTTCTAATTAGAGTAAAAACAATCATCAGGTAAATGTGTGTCAGATGGAGGCACCTGTAGGGAAAAACAACACAAAGTAATAGAGGATGGGGGCTACTGAGGGTTGGGGTGAGGAGGATATCTTACACAGAGTTGTCAGAGAACACCTTGCTGATGATGAGATGACATCTAAGCAGAAATCCAAAGGGGCTGGGAGTGGGGCCTCATAGATCTGGATCTACAGCCATCCAAGAGCAGACACAGAAAAACTCTAAGATGGAATACGCTTCACATGTACAGAGAGTAGAAAGATCTCGGCCACCACAAAGCATAAACAAACTTGCTTTATTCAAGAAGCATTTATTGAATGATTACATTCTAAAAATTACACTAAGTGTTTTGTGATACTAAGATGATCCAGATATAGTCTCTGGCCTCAGGGCTTAATATAATTACAACACAGAGTGATAAATGTGAAACATTTGAGCTGGGTTCTCAGAGAAGACCAATAGCTAGTTCTACCTCAAGAAGATGGACCAAGAACCCAGAAAATACAGCGAGTTGAGGAAATATGGCAGATACTTTTGGCCCACACAACAACTATTCAAATTCTCCTTTTGCTTCCTGCTAGAATTCAGGCTAAAATACTTGATCCTTCAGGTGCAGGGAAGGGAGGCATATTCCATAGCCTACCAAAATGATGTAAGTAGAAGGAAGCCTCAAAGTTGGAAAGCTTCCTCTATTGGGAGCCATGACACTACTGCACACCTCTAAGCAAATCAACAGGCCACAGGGTGTTTATCTGACCCACCCCAGGCCTCAGTAATCAGGCCCTTCTTCCAAGACTTTCTGCCTTCAGCCTCCCTCATCATCTTCAACCTAAACTGTGTGCATCAGCCTTCTAACTGATATCCCTACCTGCGGGTACATTTAATCTGTCTTCTGCCTTCCTCTGAACCTCACAGATATCTCAATGTTAGTTACCTATTGAAAAACCTACAATTTTTCTATGGAATAAGGAAAAAATTAGACAAGAAACAAGACCCCTTACAATTTGGTTCCAAGCTCCATTCTAGCCTCAAAACCTGTCACTCCCACAGACATACCATACCCTAATCACAACAGACTCCTTGCCATTTTTTCAAACATTCCATACACCTTCCCACCTGCAAGCATTGCTCCTGCTGTTTCTTCTTCCTGAATCCTTTTGTTTTCATGACCTATCAAATTCCTACATATACTTCAAGACTCCATTCGAATTTCATCCCAGCCATGAAGCCTCCATCACTCACCTGTATTCATCCAGTAGGAAGTAATTACGCCTTTCTCTGTAGTACCCTAAACCTTGCTTTTACCCCAGTTAGAGTAGTTACCAAAACCCCTCTTACACCACAGTTGTACAGTATACATGTGTGTCTCACCAACAAGATTTCAATTCCTTGCAACAAAGTTTATGTAAGATTCATATTTGTATCTACTCATAACCCAGGAAAGTGCCTTGACACAACAGGTATTAAATTAATGTATTCTGAATACTCATCAATAAGCTAGAATTAAGTCCTCATTTTATGAGGGGAAAAAAACCAGAGGTATGCCTAAATTGAAAATTACAGCATCATCACAAAGTGAATTGTTCAGGCCTTACTAAGGTCTTCGGCTATTCAAATAAATCCTAAATCATTGTAGATATCATGGAATAGGAAGAAAAAGACAGCAAAACAAAATATGAGTGCTTGCTGGGCTACATAAAATAAAATTAAAGAGACATGGGGAAATGCAAAGCATAAATCTACCCACATTAGGAAGCATAGCCAAGGGATACTAAACTCATACTAAACTAAACTCATTTAACGAATATTTACTAAGTGCCTACTATGAACCAGATACTATATTAATCATCAAGAATGCAAAAGTGAGAAAGGGCCGAAATTCTACATGAAATATTTTTAAGTGCAAAGTATTGGCCTTTATTACTTCCAAAAGTGTGCTTAAGGGTCAAACGTGACTACCAATACCCAATTCCAAGTTCAAGTCTAGGAAACTATCTTGCCTATATTGTGATTATGTAGGAACTCTTCTCCCAGGACTGCATTTGAATGTTAAAAGGGCTTCCTTTATTCTTAGTGACTATAAACTGCTCAGATAGAAAATTTGAGTTCCAGATACTTGAATACATTTCCTGCTTTGAAATAAGTTCTATCCATGCACAGTTTGTTTTAGTAATTAAGGTACCAACAGCCCTGCCATCATGAATGAAAAGGGAGGAATTTATTAAAATGATGTTATATAGGGGATGTCGTATGGGAGATAGTGGATAGTTGTTCACTTTGTCCTCTGAGGTCAAAATAACAGAAATTGAATGGAAATACGACAAAGACAATTTAAGTTAGACATCAGAGGAGTTGTAAGGCACTGATTCACACTACCAAGTTACATTCTGAGCCATTTCTTCTGCAGATTTTGAATGAAGCAGCCTGCTTTCTTCTAAGCAGTAGAGGGCAAAACAAACAGATGTAAAGATGACCTCTTAACGTTTCTTTTCAACATGAAATTCTATCGTATATAATCATTTACACGTGTATTGAAAAATATGAAGCTGCTACTCTAGGAATTTATACATATATATATATATATACACACACACACACACACCCCTAAAGTACCACCTAAGATATAATCTGATTTAGTATGCCCTTAGGCATATGAGGATTCCAAGGATCCCATAATTCCTTCTTGTAAATCAATATCAATAATATAAATTATCAAATGACTAGTTTGCCTTATGAATAAATATATTCAAATTGCCTGTTTCTTCAAAAACTGAGATCTTGGTATATAAGTGCTACAAAATATCTTTGTTTCTATAATAGTCTATGCGTAGAGTTAAAAAGAAGTCATATTTCTTTTTTATTTTATTTTGAGACAGAGTCTCGCTCTGTTGCCCAGGCTAGAGTGAGTGCCATGGGGTCAGCCTAGCTCACAGCAGCCTCAAACTCCTGGGCTCACGCAATCCTCCTGCCTCAGCCTCCCGAGTAGCTGGGACTACAGGCATGTGCCACCATGCCCAGCTAATTTTTTCTGTATATATTAGTTTGCCGATTAATTTCTTTCTATTTATAGTAGAGATGTTGTCTCACTCTTGCTCAGGCTGGTTTTGAACTGCTGACCTGGAGCAATCTGCCCACCTCGGGCTCCCAGAGTGCTAGTATTACAGGCGTGAGCCACCGCGCCCGGCCAAGAAGTCATATTTCTTATTTACTCATGGAATAACTTGCTCCCAACAAACACTGGTACTAAACCATTTTGAGGATTTTCCTATAACCCTTGTAACTGAATACCTTTTATTGAAAAGAACTTTAACATCATTATATTGATGTCTCCTAAGCAATAACAATTCTATAAAATTTAGTCCACAATCCCTTGCAAATTAAAAATATTACTGTACTCTTTAAATTTGTAAATTATTTATACCAATAATAATAAATATATTTCTTAATAGTCATTCATTAAAGAAGTGATTATTGAGGGTCAACATCTAGGCACTGTGCTAAGTATTAATGACACCAAGATGACCCAATTATAGTTCCTGTCCTCACACACAGAAACATAACTTTGCAATACCAACACATGCTCACTGGGTGTTCAAAAGAGAACCAACAGTCAAGTTACTATATAAACCAAGTACCCAGAGAGTTCAAAGATCCAAACAACTATTAATAACTATACAAAGGAACTGAGGAAGTACAGCAGATAACTTTAGGATGGCTCACTCGACACTTATTCCAATTCCCATCTTCCCTGCTTTCCTCCAACATACAGGCTGAAAAGCTCAAATACTTTTTACTTCATTCTAGAGGTAGTTATGTTACACGCTTTTGGCCAATGAAGTAGGTGGAAGTCCCTGTGAAACGGCATCCCTTTCTAAGGAAAATGAGAAAGTACCGATGAGAAGAAAGCTTCTGAGTTCTCCCTTTGTTTTTCTTCTTGCTTGTAAGTAAGCACAATTGCTAGAGGTGCAAAAGTAATCAGCAAAATAAGAGGCATGAGTTATGTACTAAGGACGGTGGAGAAGCAAGATGTTACCTGGATTCTTGATGGCATCAGTTACCTGTGAATTAACTGCCTTCAGACTTCTTATGACATAAGCAAATAAAGCCCTTACTCATTTAAGTCATTATCAGTAAGATTTTCTACTACTTAGAGGCAGAGACAATTTTACCCATTAAAAGAGGAAATATTTAAGTTAGACTATATATGGCTCCTCCTTTCTTGAGTTAAGCTCTAATTCAGTCCTTCTTAGCTAGAAGAAATAATAACAATCTGAATTTGCCTTTCAACAAATTATCTACAATTTTTTGTAACCTGGATTACTTTAATAAACATGGCCAAATTCCTCCATAGAAATCCATTTGTTGCATAGTCATTATAAGATTTTTCTTTCTTTTCTTAACTGGAACAATCAAACCCCCAAATGTATAAGATAACATTTTTCGAAAAAAAAAAAAGATTACATTTTTCTATAGTGTAGTATATATACCATTCATATATATGTATATATATATATATATAATATACATATAAGTAAATAGCTGAAGTTTAGGGAGAAAAAGAGAGAAAATGGAGAGAGAGGAAATGAGGGATCTAACATATAAAAGTATAAACTATATTTTTCAATTTTGTGAGCACTTCAGAAAGTAGCTTCGGAATTAATGAAATATAATAAGACAACAATATTTTTGAAGTAGGGAAGACCCACATACGCATACTTGAAATCAGTGATTTTGTTTTTGAGAATTTTATAAACTTGAAAAATACATACCCCATCAACTATTTTGTGTCCAATTTACCACTAGCATTATTATAGTATGGTGATATTCCAACTATCTCTAATAATCTCCCTGAGGCAAGATTCATTTTTTATGGACATGTCCCTTGACAAATTTTAAATGTGTAGTTTTCTTGGGATAATCTCTATTATAAAATGCTGCAAAGATTCATTAATTTCAATCACCATCAACTCCATATACCACATATACTTTTTCTGCCTTTTTTGTTCAAATATATTTCACTGTGGCCATTCAAAGGAAAATTACACATTCCAATAACATTTGAGTTCCTCTCAGTTACCCTTTCAGTGGTTCAGGGTAATGACAGAGTAAGGAATCATGTTCTTTACAGGCTCTCCTTTTCTTTCCCCATTTGGTAGAATTTCAACTTCAAATCTTTTGTGCCAAAAACCAGTGGGTAATGTCTAATGCTCTTCTCTAACGGTAGCTTACTTTGGAGAGAAGGAGAGTGAGAGTCAGGAGAAATCATTCATTCCAGCTTCTACTAAAGTATCTCAGCATATGAGATAAGCAATCTCTTATCCTATTTTCCTAAAATAGAATTATAGAAACATAATAGGTTGCGGGTGTAAAGGAAAAGGAAAAATAATTAGAAATTTTTCAGCTATCTCTGAATATAGGTAATGACTTAAAAAAAAGACTAAAATTACTAAAAATTATCTAGCCCTAAATTCTCACTGAAATCAGCCAAAAAAACCCTACATATTCATAAACAGGTAATTTACATTCCTTAGCATTGTTCATAGGTAGAGGCTTCCTCTGTAAAAGAGATAAAAGCTACATTTTCTTCTTCCTGAGACTGCAAGAATGGGATAAATAAGAATAATAAGTATAGCCAGAGAACATAAATGCTTTCATTTTAAAACCAATATTCAAAGACAATCTACAACAATCCATATGATCTCAAAGAAATATTCAGGGAATGACAAGTCTCCCTTATCTATAATATCATCTCAACTTCAATTTTATCTGCAGTTATGTCCTTTAAAACAAATATATCTGGGGTCCTTACATGATATGAAGTCCTTTTTCTTAGGCTCACTTTTATTTGGTTATCTTTTTAGGTGCACTGAAGATTGAGTTTACAATAAACTGAACAGACAGCGTACAAAAGGCTTTTAGAACTATACCATATGGTCCAGGGAAGGGAACAATCTGGACGATCCCCATTTCAATCTGCAAGCTTGTCCACCTCTATAACACATTATACCACTGTAATAAAATATTAAGATGGAAAGTAAAAGCTAAAATAGTCTTATCTTTAGCATTACCAGGCAGCCACACTTCTGAAAATTTACTGATAAATTTAATAAATATTTATTTTAATTTATATCTCAAGATTTTGGTATGCAACACCAGGCATACTAACCTAGGCCACTATTCAATAGAAACAATATTTCGGCAGGGATATGTGTGGGTATTCAACTTATGCTTCAGAAATTTAGAAAGGGAAAAAAAAACACTTTTACAGGGGCATATTGGCAGGGGCTGATGTAACAGATGACACATTCTTGGAAATCAAATAAAAGCAATAGGGAAATACCCATTGTTGCCTGGTGAAGGCCTAATCACATGGACACAGCTGGAACCAATGTAGATCATTCATTAATAAAAATTGTATTGTAGTAGGCACTTTTTGATGCATTTCAATTGCTGCTGTAGCCAAATTCCTGAATTTCTTTGTTCAATGTTAGTAAGATTGTTTTAATGGGAAATATGAGAAGATTTAGGACAGGAGAAAAAAAAAACCTGTTCTCATGCTAAAAAACAAGACTAGCTCAAAAAGCTAAATGTCATTTTACCTTGCAATCTACTTACACTACCAGCAGCTTAAAATATGCAGTGTAAACCTGAAAAAAGGGGAACTCATATGGTACTATAGATAAAAAGTGAGCAGTGTGAGATGCCACTGAAAACATATGAAATACTAGTAAAATTATTCTACAGAATGATAATGTAATATGTCAGCGGGTGTGGGAAATTAAAATGTATCAAAAATTAGGAGGAAGCATATCAAAGTGAATTAACATGTACTCTTTCAGGCAACACTCTATTGAATTTTGACACTAAAAAGCATATGTACCATATGCTTAAGGGAAAATTACTCATATTTTTGACCAAATAAACTTAGAAATCACTATTGTTATTATGTTACTAATATTTGATATCAAACAAGATATTCAAATCATCTATCCAAGAGTTTTGTTTGAAAGCTATATTGATAATCAAATGAAATAAAATACTAGTTATAAGTATAAACTTGGTACATATAATAAAATCCTAATTCAAATAATAAACAGCATTTATCCAATTTTTATCTCTTTATAAATTTGTTCTCCATGTTACTACAAATATAATGATTAAGTTACTATATCATAATTCCTGAAAACTATATAATATCAAACTATAAAGATATAATAGCTTTACTATGTATTCTGAATTAAAACTGTATAATTTATTGCCTACAAAAATGAAAAACCCAATAGCACTTACCAAAAAATTGTTCAAACATTATAGTTTTTAAATATATTTTTCCTATGACTGTGTGTGTACTCAGAATAAACAAATAGGACAATTCATGTTGCATTTGCTAAGTCACTTAAAGATACATTCCTTCCACACAAAAAATAAAGGGCTTAAATACAAATAAAAGTTATACCATTGCAGAAAAATTTATTCAAAGTCAATGAATAGTACTTAACATGCAATAAACATTATTCAATATACGTGAACAGACAGAATGAAAGAGGTTTTTGTCTGTGTTATCTTTACTCACCAATTCTAATATTATCAGAACTTGGCACAGGGGATTCAAGACAGACAATCATGAACTTAACTATACCAAGAGAAAATAAGTTTCACTGGCATCCTTCTCAAAACTGCCAGAATTCAGAAGCTTAAAATGTTGACCTACAGATTTAATTAATAAAACTTAACAGGCATCCCACCCAGATTCACTTTAGCAACTCTGCAAAAAAAAAGGCCACTTATAGACAAGTTTAAAAAGACAGCATGGGGGGAAATGGGGAACTGTAATATTTATTGCATATGCATTATACATACAAAACAATTTGAGTATTTGTTTTGCTGAAGTAATGAGCCAATATGTTGCTGAACCTGTCTTGCATGAGAGAAAATAACAGGTGAGTTTATTTAATGCATACTTCTGACATACCTCTGTTTTACAAATAATTTTAATGATATTAAAGCATTTTCTCAATTAAAAATAAACCTCTGGACAAAAACAACTGTTTAATCACTCATTTCAATATATCCATAACAGATACATATCCCAGTATATATGGCATATAAAAATGTTTCACATTAATAATTCTAACACGAACCACTGTTTACTTTCTTTTCAGCTACATTTGTTATACTGTTACAAAAATACATGAATTTTTACTCCCAAAGTAATTTTCTTATTGCCAAAAATCATTGACAATTTTTAAAATAAAAGTAAGTCAAAATAATATCAATCCATTCCTAAAAACAACATATTCTGCCTATTTAACTATTTTTATCTTGATTACAGAACACTAAGTTTTAAAATAGATTACTTGAAAGTAAATCATTTGTTTTTGCTTAATATAACAGAAAACACATATATATTTTGAGGAACATTCTACAAAATTTCACTTGCTCCAAGTGAAAATCTAGTCTTCTGCTCAAATCATCTCCATTTAAAACTCATATGCCACATTTTCATACTCTTTCTAACAGTAGGTCACTAACTATAGTTTAGTGAGAACTGGGAAACATAAAAACACGTATGCCATGTTTTCACCCTCTTTCTAATAGTAGGTCACTAACTGTAATTTATTGAGAATTGGGAAACCTAAAAACACTTCCGTGTTTTACCTTGCATTTGGATTTCAAAAGAAAAAATTTTAAGTGCACATTCTTTATTTTAATGGAAGTTCACTGGTTTATCTACCAACACTTATCAGACATTCTAAAAATGAGTGTTCAATTTATAAAAGATACGAACTGACCCTGAGTTTTAGACAAAAATAGAAAACAATGGCAGACTTTTTGGTCTCAACAAGAGATATCTTGGCATAAAAATCCATATAATATAAGCACATACTACTCAAAAGTTTCCATTCAAATAATAAGCTGTGAAGCAGACAAGATTCCAACCAATCAAAAATACTATGTCAACATGACCAAAGTTAGCAATATTCAGAAGGGTTTTTTGCAAAGTGTGGCAAAAATGCAACTGCAAAGGAAATCTTTAAGAGAGCTGGAAAAGGCAAATTTAGCACCAGCATCTACAAGGAACAAAGCCATTTACTAAATGTGGAAGTTCTTAAGAGAATGATATTTATTTCTATTTCAGAAAAAAAAAAATTTTTTTCACAATGGTGGCCTGCGTGAAGGAATGAGGAAGACAAGAGCGAAAATAAACGGTATAAGTAGGAAAGACTAAGGCTGCCTTCCTTCCTCAGTGATGCTGTAAGGGTAGACCCTCTGCCTTACAAAAACCACTGCCAGAACCAAGCTATACAAAACATTTTGGCTGCAAGCCTATAACAGTGCCAGGCTGTTTTTCATTTTTGTGCTAGACTCCCTCAATTGAGACAGTGTGGGATTGTCACTCTGATGCACATAGAGAACAAAGAATAATATAGTGGGGGGGGTGGAATTTTTTTGCCCCTTTAAAGTCAGGTTAGCATTTTGTTTTCTTTGACAGGTCTTGAAAAGACCCAAGAAACAAAAGTTATGCTGAAGAATGCATCAACTGCCTAACAAAACTAACACTGAGTACAATATTGTCACAGTTTTCAAGCCATGTGAGGGATTAACATTTTTAAAAAATCAGATTTTAGGGGTCCAAGTCATATAGTTACCTGTTTCAGATGCCAGAAATCAAGAAATACATGATTCACAATCACATAATCTTATTTAAAATCCGATACTATGAAGGCAGACCATAAAATCTGGCCAAAAAAAAAAAAAAAAGAATATAAGTATTACAAATTTTAGGTCACTATTCAGAGATAACTGTGTTAGCTGTCATTATGACCTTGATTTCTCCAAAATTAAATAATCTGATGAAAATATTATAACATTAGAATATGAATATTTTATGCCCTCACAGGGAAAGAGGTGATAAGTGATCAAAAATGTTTAAAGGATTAAACCACACATCGTCTAGAAAGCTGCCACAGACACAAACAGGAAAACCGTCTCTTCTATCCTATTCAATTCTGTACTAAAAATGAAGCTACCACAAATGAGAAAGCCAAGTATGTGCTGCTGCAACCTTCAACTAAATATACTATCTGAATCTGGTGACTAAAAACACCAATAAGCCATTAGCTCCTAGAGGTATGACCTTTTTCTCTCTAATGCACACGATAAGTAGAGGTAGAGGTCCATTTTCTACGAACCAAATGAAAAGAAAGAATGAACTGTGACAAGCTCTGATCCCATGCTGGCATAGTTTACACTAAGCTCAGCATCCTCTAGAAGCAGTATGCTTCTCCCTGCCAATCAGAGCGAGAAAAAGTTATGCAACTAATACAGTGTTGATAAATAGCACCAAAGGTCTACAGTCCCTTCCTCCTGCATTTCTCCATTGAATCAGCTGTTAAAAGAAGACCAATGGCTGTTTCACAAATAGCAAGAACTAAAAGCACTTGCCTCAGATGCTACACATGGAGGCATGGAGCATTTACCACCTGAGCCTATCTAATTTCCGACAAAATGATCCCCTGCCCAGTTTTGTTCACGGCCACAGAATCTGATAACAAGTCACGATCAGTGCTGGGAAAGGTGGTGGGAGTGAGAACACGGGGAAGAAACTGAGTGAGAACAGTGGTCAAACTTCAAACAATATATACACTTCTCTTATTATTCAAATTTGCACCCCTGTGCAACACTTTAGGATGACAAAAGCTGTGTTAAAGGGTTCAGGTAGAATGATTTACTTTGGGTGGCAAGGGTAAGTCTGCCATGTAATTAAAGAATGTATTATTTTGCTGCTCACTGTTCTCCTTTTACATTTTCCTTTTTCTCTATGATATACTGCTGATGCTATTACCACATGGGACACTGATGGTTGTAGGCGAGGCATTCATGTATTGCCAAAGTGGTCCAGAGAATGATGTCTGGCTGGCTTTAGTTCAACAAGGAACATGAGGCAAAACCAGAAAGCAAAAAGAATGAAAGTGTAGAAGAAGCCAGGCAATAGGCTGTTTTTTTCTGTTTATTAATGGTGCAGATGAAATAGGGGGAAAATCTGGAAAAAGCAGCCAAGCTAACTCAATTACAAAGAAAGATTAAAGGAGTTAAATGTCTATAACTTGGCTGACAACCAAGGAACAATATGAGAGCTGTCCACAACTCTCCAAAGTATATACATAAAAAGAGGAGTGGAGAATTTTTATCTATTATAGAAGTGTGACTATATGAAATAATAATCAGATAAAATTTAAAAGAAGAAATCTAACTTCAAGCAACAAGGAAATAATCTGGAAAAATTTCAGAAAGGCTGCTTCCTTCTCTCTAGAAACATCAATCATCTTACTGACCCACATTGCAGTAAACAGTACATGATAAGAAATGCCCACATACAGCCCAAGGACTAAATTGATGGAGATGTAAAAATGAATCCCATCTGCTTACCTGATGATCCAGATATAGGGATGTCTCTTTACATACTTCCAATCTGGCTAATGCAGAGGTACCTGTGAGATCACAACGGACATAGTTAAGTTGTTACCTTCAAAGTAAGCCCAACCTGAATTCTGAATCCTAACCCAGACAAGAGCTGATTTGGATGATCTAGTCTGGTTCATGGACATTCTAAGGTGGGAGAAGAGTGTGCAAGATCGGAAATGTTCTGAATGATTCTAAGGTTATTCTTAATTAATAAGAGCTTTTTCAGTCTTTCCAGGGATTCCTCAAATCAATTATAACCCCCAAATCATATAATAATGCAGATTGGAGGTACTTAACCCTGCTTGATGGATGCCCTTCAGGAGTCTGTGCACTCCTGAATGATATAGTAAAATTTATATTTTTATATAAATGGATATCTCCCTGGGAAGAAGGTCAATAGTTTGTCAGTTTTGCAAAAAGGTCCATAATCCAAAAAACTGTCAAGACCTTCTACTGAGGATTATCTAAAATCTCAGAGGCAGGTCGGAATACATATGGATATTCAGTCTAGGTTTAGGGTTTCCACCCCAGGGAAACACAGACATTTGTGGGTCTGGGGTAAATATCTTAAGAACACTATTTTCTGGGAGAGCAATACATCAGGTTTAAACTGTAACTTAACTCATACAGCTCCTGATCCCTGCAAGCCATGCACAGTCTTGAAGATAGCTAAGATGTTATATCCATATACCCAAGGGTGGATGCTGTGACTTTTCCTGTTCTATATGTATTAAAGTCAGGATCCTTAGGTATATCAATTCTGACGGGGTCAGACCTAACATAGTAACTCATCCAAAAAGGACCATATATGACAAGCAAAAAAGGAGGTATTACCAAAGCAATAGGGCTACCAAACAGCTTATATACCATGAAATTATAGGATTAGACAAACATATGCTTTAAAAGAATTATTTTAAGCAGTAATCATAGAATCAGAATAACCTATATCAGAAAGAAACCAGGCTGGAGAACCTTCCAGGCACCAACTGTGAACGAGATGGGAAAGCATTCACAGTCACAGAGAACATCCTGAGCTGGGTGTCACAAAAAAAAAAAAAAAAAAAAAAGATAAGAGAAAGGCTGAAAAGACAGAAATCAAGTAGGAGGGAAAAATTACCTTTTGAGATAGCCTGTTTCAAATAATGATCATGTAGTATATTCTCTCAAAAAATAATCTATTTAGACATTTACCTACTGAACATCTACCAGGCATTGCGCTCGGTGCTGAGAATTCAGCAGTGAACAAGACGAACAAAGCCCTGCCATGCTGGAGCTTAATTCTGGGGAGCAGGGGAAGGAAGCAAGGAGACAAACAAGTATATTAGCAATATCATTTCAATTTGTGATACATGATATGAAAGAAATAAACAAGATGATGTGACCAATGCATGAAAGAATGGCCTACATCTATCTCGTACATCACAGAGATCTTCACTCCCATTCTCGGAGTCAGTCAGGGTCTTACAGAATTGAGACCAGGAAATGACCTGTCTGGGTAGGGACAGCTAGCCAGACCTGTGCATTTCAGAGTTGAAAACTGGATAGCTATTCTGGAAGACAAAGTATCACTACCTCATTATCTCCACACTTCAAAGGACACACACCTAGACTGAATGATGATTTTATGATACAAGCTCTGCTTTTAGAAGATATGCCTGAGAACAAGAAACTGAACAGCATTTTTTGTAACTCTTTAAAAACTGGCCCAGGATACTGTATGCTTTGTACCCTTAATACAAAGAACCATATTCTATCCAAATTCTTGTCAAGTTCCATTCAATTAAAAGAATTTCATTTTTTTGTTTCTACAGGCAAATTTCATTAATTTATGCTGTCAAAGGTGGGAAGCATGGCAGCCAGCTTCCATGGAAGCCAGCTTTCAAACAGTCCACACCTCAGGGAATTCATGCTTTTGTGCAATGCCTTCCCTCATATCAGGGTTGGTCTGAGTGATCAACAGAATGCAGTGGTAGTGATGGTGTCTGTCCTAAAAGATATTGCAGCTCCCTCCTTGCTTTCTTGGATCACTCATTCTGGGAGAAACCATTTGCCTGCTGCCACATTGTGAGGACACTCAAGCAGTTCTATGAAGAGGTTTACATGGCCTGCTGCCAAATAGCAGAATCAACTTAAGAGCCATGCGAGTGAGCCATTTTCTAAGTAGATCCTCCAGGCTAGTCAAACCTTCAAATGACTGTTGCCCCAGCCAACATTTTCACTGCAACTCATAAATGACCAAGAGCCAGAACCACCCAGCCTGCACTCCAACCCTTTTCTGGCATGCACTCTAACCTCCTATATTCCAGAGGCTTGAAAGCTAAAAAAAAAAAAACAAAACTACATTTCACAGATGTTCTTGCATCATGCCTTCCACAGTGGACCAGGTTCAACCAAATCCAGTCAATATTTAGAAAACAGAAGTGAGCAAATCAAGGTGTTTGCCAATTACAATGAGATCAAATCTTATAGTGAAGGCATTTGTTCTTCTGAGACAACCATGTAGATATTCTACTAACGGATCCTTGGTATCATGGTTCAAAGTAGCAAGTGGCAGCAGAGTTTCTACTAGAATAATATCATGGGGTGTTTCTTTTGGATTGTGTTGTTCCTAGCTAGTAACAGTCAAGTTTGGTTCCTTGGCACTTCTGGCAATTAAGTTGCATGTAACAGAACCCTGTATGCTTAAATTATCTAACTGTATGCAACTCAAACTAGCTGTTGCCTGCAACTAAGAACCCACTCTATCATATACAAATTCTCCTATCTCATAACACTTGTATTCCTATCTCATGATGGACCCTCTTCTTTTCCATTACTAGTCCCTCTACCGATGCACTAAATCCTCTTCATTTGTGCCATTTCTAGGAACTTGCTCCATCCGTTTTCCCCTTTTCCCTATCTTCCATCTTTTTCTCTCCACTGTTTCCTTCTCCTTCATCGATAACACACTTCTTTCAATCTTACCCCCATCCCTGTCAAGCTTCATAAAATACTATAAGCTCATTGTCTTTACTTCAATTTCCATTCAATGTTCAAATGACCACAACTTGGTCTTCTTTAGCCATCACTGCCGAAACAGCTATTGCTAAGGCTGGCAAGGACCAAACAATTGTCTATTTTCATTCCTCACTTTACAAGACTGTGGCATTTGGCATTCCTACCTACCATATGTCTTTGAAATTTTGATGATAACAAGATTACGGACTTCCAGCCAATGAAACAATCTAGCATCCCATCTTCACACATCATCATCACCCCTGTCCTCTGCACCTCCAACACCTGAGAGATATAACACAATAAACTTGCATACAGAAGCCATTTCAAATGCTTGCTAATGCTGTTCAACTATTCTACCTCTTGAGAGCCTCAGTGCTTAAAGACATCCAAAAAGAAAGATATAAGCACTTAAAAAAAAGTGACATGGTTTCTACAAGCTATTAATATGAAAATATATTTCATAATTTTTAAGCTATTTAAGGAAAAATAAATCTGCTTAGAAGTCAGACATTCAAAATGGTCAGTAATGTAAAACACGTGTATGACTTCTTAAAACAAACTTCCCCAAAACTAAAAGTCCAACTATTGCTATTTGCTTAACACTTACAAACTAGAATGCCTATAACTGCCAGCCTAAGATAGCAACCCTGAGTCCTTTTCTTTTGAATGTAGGTGTTCTATGACATCTGTCATCTCATCAACAAGAAGTGATGCTGCTAACTTGACTGGCCAGGGGGGTGACCCATTCCTGCCTCCCTGGCCAAAGGAGGGCCTTCCCTGTCAAAGCTGTAAACTTTCTAGAGGCTGACCTCCCAGAATGACATGAACCCAGCTTCCATGGTCAGGGATGTAATCAGCCCTTTCCTTTAAACTTCTCACAAGTCAGAACTTTTCATAAAGCCCACAAAAAATTGGCTCATTTTCATTAATTTGCTTTGTGTTGCCATCATTCATTGTCTTCATTTTTAATTCAGTGATATTTTTAGCCAAAAGAAATGAGGTACAGTCAGTTTTCCTCAATCTGTCTCAGCTCTTACTCTTCATCTTCTGGGACCCAATTCATGTGATCCTTTAACAACTATTTATTTCACACCAAACTAGATATCTCCCTAAAGCCTACCAATCTACCCTCTAGGCATATTTCTTAAATAAAAGCACTAGATCTTTGTAAACCTAAAATTTGCATACTAAAGGAACAAATCAACTATCAAAAGACATAGTAGTATATAGCAGTTGCTCACCTCTAAGCACAGTTTAAAATTCATTTCAATTTATTATTTTTTAAAAGAAACAGCTATTGACTTTTTCCCTTTGCAAAATACAGTGTTTAATGGGCCTAGTTAAATTAGAGGTGATAGTGTGAAGGAAGTGTTTTAAATTGGTAAATTCTAAACCTTTTAATAAAAGTACATCAGTCAGAAGTTTTAATAAGACTCAGCAGGACAGAGAAGAATTAACAGTCTGTAGGAATCAAAAGGTGGTGATAGGCAATGATAACCTTAATCATTTGCACAGAGATTTATAATTTCATTGCTTAAAGGTTAATGAAATTATGTGGTATTTTGCCCACTCTTATCCAGTAAATGATTTCATGCCTTGGTTTGTATATATTTACCATGTGAATCCTTTAACAAGAGAAATGACTCCTTTTATCAGTTAATCTACTACATTTCTTACACATACACTCCCAGGTGCACATTATCATTTTCCATTCTAACCAATAACTGGGTGCTCTAAAATAAAACATAAGGTTCCCAAGAGCATCTCAGGAAAACAAACTAACTCACAATCAGTTATTGGTTTCCCCAAAATATTCTTGCTAATCCTTCTTTCTTTTCTTCCTTTATTTTTTTTCATTTCTTCCTTTCATTTTCTTTCCTTTCTTTCTTTGCTTCTCTCTGTCTTCCTTTTTGTCTGCTGTCTTCCTTTCTTCCTTTCTCACTTTCTTCCAGAGGAAGTTTATTTTTCTAATATAAACTAGAGATTATCTAGCTTGTATAGTATTTACTGTGTGACTGCAAAGTACTTAGCATGCTGCCATATGCCAGAAAGCAAAGAATTAAAATACCAAAAAAAGAAGAAATCATAGTAATGAAGTTAAGAGCTAGTTGAAGAGATATACATTTTGCAAAATATAGGGACACATATGATTTAGTTCTAAACTGGTGGGTAGAAATCAGAAGTAACTCAAGAGTTCATAAGATTGGAGCTCAGAGACCAAGGCATGATGCCAGGAAGAAGTTTGACTTGTCCCAAAAAAGGAGTAAAGTCTCTCCTACACAGGAGTAGAAACAATGGTTAGAGAATAGTACAGTAGAAAATAAAGCTAAGTAGCTAGATAGTTCCAGATTGTAACTCAGAGTAAGAAAACTTTAACTTGAGTCCAGTAAAAAGATAAACTGTTTTTTACACAGAATATTTTTGACATACTGATTATAAAAAGGTAAGGTTAAAATCAAATCATAGGAACTTATTCTAGAAAAAAGAAAATCAACCTAGGGTTATGCTGGTAGAAAAATAGGAAGGAGAAAATGTCATTTCTATTGCTAAAAAGTGTTTAAAATGATCCCTTCTTCTATAGTTCCATGGATTAGTCATATTCGATACATGGTATTTTCAATTACCCACAAATCTAACCAAAACTGGCTGATCACATTAAGCAAGGCACCAAGGATAAAAAGATAAATAAGATACCAACTCAGGACACAAGGAGCAGGTTTATATAAGAAACAGACTGCCAAATGTTTTATGCAACATTAACATAAAGTTATTAGGAATTCTAAGGGCTACTATAGGCAGACCAATTCTTAAGAATGGCTTTTGTGAAATTCCTGAAAGTCAATGAGGTACAAGCTAGCCAAAATGTTCTGCATTTAAGAGTTCTTTGTCTAGGCTAGTATCATAATCACCAGATCACAAGTGGGGTATACCCAGTTCATTCACATTTAGGCTTACTTATGCCTAAGAAAGGCAGGCAAACATAAAATCTAGAGGTAACCTTTTTAACATTCACATCATTCATTCCATTTTTCACTAAAAGCTAATGAACAACTATGCTCAGAAACCCACTGGAAGATTCTACCTATGTATTAATGAGGGAAAATTGTAAGGCACAATGGGATGACTGAATTCATTAGCATCTAAGGTTTCTAACTCTGTCAATGATAGTCTGATGCTGTATAACATCTTTAGTTCTGCTACAATCTGACAACTCCATAATGCCAATTTGTCTCCGAGAAACAATTTAAGAAGCATGTACATATAACAACCAAACTATGCTTGAATGAGAAGGCACGAGGGTTTATTTTTCTCAGACTAAATGTGAACTGAATTTGCTATGTTATTAGGAATGATAGCATTTTGTAAACTAAATATATTTAAGAAACAGTAATTAATCTATTTATTAATAACCTATGTAAATGTAATTAAAGAATGGAATCTCAGGCTTGGAAATGACTGGAAAGGTCATCTGGTAAAACACTACCTTTATCCCACATGGTATTCAGCCACATGTAATGTTAAAATTAATACCATGACATAAAAAGACCTCTAAGTAATTTGAGTAATAAATTTCTTTGGCCCCAAAATATCCAATCCACAAACACTACTGTATGTTACTGAAATTCAATCACCTATCATCTCATTCTTCAATAATATAAACTATATATGACAATGTGGCTAAAAGAACTAAAAGGTTGTTAGTTGACAGTGTTTCGATTTCAATAAAAGTAGTTGGGATAAAATCATCTTTTAAAATATTCAGGCCATGCCATACAGATAGTCACATGCACTTGGATCTTATAAGCATTAAAGAACTTGCTTAGATTTACTGTAGCTATACCTGCTGTCAACAAACAAAAAAGTCGTGAAGGTTGATCAAACACATCTTTGCCTCGAGTATCATGTTAATGTTTTCCACTAACGCAGTCCTAAAAGTTAACAGTCAAAGTAATCCAAAGGTTTCTCTTTATTTCTATATTTAAATCATCACAGGTTTGATCAAGCATGCAAATCCCTTTGGGCTCAGGGTTCCCATCAAAATGTCTTATGGAAACATTAAAAATTGAATGGGCATAAACAACTCCAACAGTGCGGAGCTCATGACAGCACTGCTGTGATCTGTGTGTTTCATGTACAACAACACTGGGGAAGTTTGCAAGGGAATATAAGCAACTAATTACTGCCTTTTGCTTGAGGGCAGGTGTGCTGATCTCTATAGGTGTCTCCGCAGCGCTCTGCCCAATGCATGGCCTCTTGAAAACATTCACTGTAACGACCTGCTGAAGCCCTGGAACACATCTGACAGAATACCAAACTGTTGGTTGTTCAGAAAGAAACTAATTGTGACTTCTTAAAGTTACCACGAAGGAAAAACAGCAGTTGGGGAGGCTTTACATGGTTTGTGAAAGAATAGTATAAGACAGTATAAAAAGTAAATAACATAAAATTCTATCTACCAGTCATACACATTAAACTAGAAAAATAATATTGTCCTAATAAGTACAGAAAGTTTTTCAAAGAAAATACTGCTATTCCCTAAACAAGAGAGAAATGAAATAGAAAAAACTAACAAGAACCTTATGTTGGACCATCTTTCTTCGTGAAAGCATAGTAGACAGTAGTGAGTATGCAGTTTTATAAGGAACAAAAAAAGATCTGAGAAAGTATCCACTATAAGAAATTAGTAAAGAAAATGATCATCTGACGATAGGGGAGGTGAGATACACCATTCACATGTGATGCAACCTGTGAGATTAATATGCCATAATATCTTTCCCATAATACTTGGAAAGAAATATGCTTCCTTATGAAGAGACACACACCCAGAGATTAATATTCCCTGCTTTGCTACCTCCTACCTAAATGATCTTGGGCAAGAATTAGAATTTTCTCATCTACTGGAAAACATGACCCACCCCATCGGGGTGTTATTAAATGAGACAGTTTCCCTAAACTATTTGGCACAGGGCTTGACATAAAGTGCTTAATAAATTGTAATTAATATCATGAAAATTTCCTAAAACATTAGTCTCCTATTCATAGTACAGCACTAGCCTGTCTAAAAACATCTTGGAAAGTAAAGATCCATCAGTGGTATACTATTTTAAAAATATGTGATATGTTATATGATGCATCTTTTTAAGTATAAATACATGGCTTGGCTTTTAAGCAGTTAATAAACGAACCTTTAATTAATTCTTTAATTTCTCTGAGTAATCATTCATCTCAGTGAAAAGTCCTTATTTCTAATCTTGAAAATTTCCAGAAAAGTTAGCTGTGTTTAAAAAAAAAAAAAGGAGGAAAAGTTATCATATGATTTCAAATTTCATCTATTTCGGAAAGAATCTCTGGTAAAATTAAAGTTAACATGCTTAGGCAATGAATCTGTTCAGAACAAGGAAACACTTAAAAATAAGATTTATACCAAATATTTTCATCCAAAATTCTCTATGTAGTGTTTTTCTTTAACAAAGTGGAATTAAGATGGCATTTCAGATCATCATTACTATTAATCATCAGTTGCATAAACAAAACATCATTCATCTCTTTAAAAATGAATAAGGCAAGGCATGGTGGCTCAAGCTTGTAATCCCAGCACTTTAGGAGGCCAAGGCAGGAGGACTGCTTGAGGCCAGTAATTTGAGACCAGTCTGGGCAACATGGCAAGACCTCTCCTCTATTAGAAAACAAGAAAAATTAGCCCGGTGTGCTGGTGTGTGCCTGTAGTGCTAACTACTTGGGAGGCCGAGGCAGGAGAATCATTTGAGCTCAGGAGTTTGAGGCTGGAGCGACCTATGATCACGCCACTGCACTCCAGCCAGGGAACAAAGCAATATCTTGTAAAAAAAAAAAAAAAATTAGTAAAACAAGAATTAAAGTTGTTTCAGACTATTCTGGAATGAGCCAAAAGGAGAAAAAAAAAAAAAAAAAAACTAAAGCAAGATGTGTAGCAAATACATAAAAATATCATAGTATTTCCAAAATTAAAAATAATTAGACACATGGGAATAATTAGAATATAATTGTTTGAAATAGCATCCCTCCCACTCCCAGTAGACTAGTTCATCATAAGCTCATTTCTTCAAACCTGGACAATGAAATAACCTTCTATTCTCTCTTCCTTTAATATCTTCTACCTGCCATCATTCTCCAGTTTTCAATTGCATCTCAACCACCATGAATGTTAAGAACCAATCTGCTATGCTTTTTTCAACACAGACCTAATTATGTCACTACTCCCCACCCCAAATATCTAGTTTAATGGAGATGAAGGCATATAGATAATTAAAGAGATGTGTGTGCATGTGTGCGTACACATGCATGTGGGCACATGCAAAGTAGTATGAGAGGATAACTCAGAAGTCAATTCACGGCCTGGTGTGGTGGCTCACACCTCTAATCCTAGCACTCTGGGAGGCCGAGGCCAGAGAATCACTTGAGCTCAGGAGTTCGAGACAAGCCTGAGCAATAGTGAGACTCCTGTCTCCACTAAAAATAGAAAAAATTAGCCGGGCATGGTAGCGTGCACCTGGCTGAGGCAGAAAGATCTCTTGAACTCAGGAGTTTGAGGTTGCTGTGACCTAGGCTGATGCCACAGCACTCTAGCCCAGGCAACAGAGCGAGTCTCTGTCCTCCCCACCTCAAGAAAAAAGAGAAGTCAATTCATTTTGCCACCACAAGTCAAAGAAGGCTTTCTAGAACTGATGATAAATGGGTGAAAAAATGTCTACAAAATAAATTCAAAGCTCCAGGTGATAGGTCTCCATTATAAAGCTTCAATTTACTGTGTTCCAACACATCCCACACTCTCCTCACCTGAGCCTAGATGCCTTGGTTCTCTTAACATAGCGGACACTCTGCTATTACCCGGCTTCTACCAGTCCCTCTCCCTTGAATTCCTTTTTCATCCTCCCCATCTTTAAAGTTTTTAAAATATAATACCCTTATACCCAAACATTCCCCTTCTACTTATTTTTCTTATAAAGTTAATCAAGGAATCAAAAAAGCCTTTGGACTTTACAACAGCAAGCTGGAAGACAATGGAGCATTCCTTCAAAAAATCTAAAGTGGGCCGGGCACTGTGGCTCACACCTATAATCCTAGCACTCTGGGAGGACAAGGCGGGAGGATTGCTCAAGGTCAGGAGTTCGAGACCAGCCTGAGCAAGAACGAGACACCGCCTCTACTAAAAGTAGAAAGAAATTAGCTGGACAACATAGAAATGTATAGAAAAAATTAGCCAGGCATGGTGGTGCATGCCTAGAGTCCCAGCTACTCAGGAGGCTGAGGCAGGAGGATTGCTTCAGCCTAGGAGTTTGAGGTTGCTGTGAGCCAGGTTTATGCCACAGCACTCTAGCCTGAGCAACAGAGTGAGACTCTGTCTCAAAAATAAATAAAAATAAATATCTAAAGTGATTTCCAATTCAGGATTTAATTATTCAAGCAAAGCATGAATAAAGTAAAGAAAATGAATGAAGATATTCTTCTCTCACATACCCTTTCTCAAGAAACAACTAAAAGATATGTACCACAAAAATGTAAGAGTAAGGCTAGAAAGAAAATAATATGAGATTCAAGAAAAGGAAAAGAAAGTGCCTAGGTTAACAGAAAGGAAAAAATCCCAGAAGAAAGTAGATCAAGAGAATGAGATGAGAGGAGACTGGAAGCCTCCTAGAAGAATGTCTTCAAGAAAAAAATTGAAACATATAAATTACCTGATGGCATTCCCTTTATGGAAAATTATAATAAGCTCATAGAAGGTACGGAAAGAATTATTAAGAGGAACAAAAACAAAAAAAAAAAAACTAAGCAAATGAAAACACAAGGCATTATTAACTTCAAGAAAAACAAAAAGTCAGAAGCAGATTTTTCATCAGAGTTCATTACAATGCTTGGGTATGAATAATATCTGCATATTATAATAATGGAACAGTAAAACTAATCTAGCCAAAAATTGTAATCTAACTATGTTGGGACTATGAGAAGAAGAGATGGCCATGTAAAAGTGAAAAACCCTCAAAGACCATAATACAAAATCAACAGACCGTGTCTAAAATAAATAAATCAAGAGATAGCAATGTGTATATATGTATTTATCAATATAGAGATATATAATAACCACAAGAAACAGATTAAAGGGTTAAAAATGGCTATCTCTAGAAATGGGGACTAGAAAAAGTGGGCAAGGAACCACTGTATTTTCTAGTAGGCCTTTAAGAACTATTAGAATTTTAGACTAGGTGAATCTATTACTCTGACAAAATAAGAATTAACTTAAAAGAAAGAATCAGCCAGGTTCATGAGGATGTTTTTGACAGAGTTTTCATAATAGTAAAAAGCAGAAACAATCTAAATGTTCAGCAATAGGTGACTGATTAAATAAATTAGATCTATGTAATAGTTAAATGACTATGTAGTAATTTAAAATGACATAGCAGAAAAATATTTATGAGACTGACATGCTGCCTACTGCACTAAGGAGGCAGATAGAAAAATATTTAATGATGTGGAGAAATGTCCAAATTATAAAATGAAAAATGACAGGTCAAAAAACAGCTAAATAACAAAAAAAGAACTACACATGAAAATATAAATGGTAATTTTAGAATTTTTCTTTTTATCTCTGAGCTTCTCTGGCTTTCCATATTTTCTAAAATAAATAGTAATTTCGGGAAAAGAAAAAAATAAATGAAAATTTTAATGCAACTTCATCACTCATGGCCCTATTTAAATAGTCTTATCTCATGATGAACAAGCCAGAATTAACTTCTCCCTCCCCACAGTAGTTTGTCTATGCCAACATAGGACACTCGTGCAATCTGCTCTGTAACATAGATTAACTGTTTATGTTTGCTCTTGTTTTTGACTCAACCTGTTGAAGAGAGGACCACGCCTAATCCACCACAATGTAGGCTCAATGGAATATGTCTGGGCTTCTGCAGATAATCCCCCAAAATGAGAAAATCCCCAAAACAGTCTGAGCAAAGTTGTTTTTTTTAACTTAAAAAATAAAGGATGTATTGACTGACTAACTTTGAGAAGCATAACAATCATATAAAATATAAGTTCTCAGTTTAGTTGTTCTCATTAGATTGTTCTTTGGTCCCATCTCATGTACACTGTCTCTCAAACTGACTCCTGAAACATTTTGTTCTTTGTCTGAGGCTTTAATGAGGCATTGTTCAAACACAGATCTTTAGGATTTCTTAACAGATCTACATTTACCATCCCAAAATGACATTTACTTGAGGATTTGGTTCATAGAACATTAGTTACTCACAGTTTTACTATAGATAAATTTGAATTAGGATTATTTGTCTTTATGTGTGGGTATAGGATTTCCAAAATGAAGTAAAATTTAAATGTTTAGTGGAGCAAATATGACTTTGATAATGTTTGGCTTTTATTTAGAACTAGTTTCAAAATGACTAATGAATGAACCAGCACGAATTCTAGAAACAGAACTATTCTGGGCAAAACCAGAAAACTCCACTTATTCTTGTATGCAAAGGATTCTTAACTAACTCTTTCCTATATAAAAGAGTAAACATTCAGTACATTTGATAAAAACAAAATCATAAAAGGATTCTAATATTTCATCCTGGTGGGGCTGTTTTATCCATGAGATCAACTGCTACTTACTTTTCAGCATGCTTTTAGAATAGACCATGCATGAGTAGGAAGAGTCACAAAGAACAGAATGTTATGAAGTAAAGAGCTATTTTATCCACCCTCACTCTCCCATCCCCAGAGGTCTGAGCAGGAGGCCATAAGGACAAGGCAAACGGCCTTTTACAGATTAAGGTTAAACTGTCTGCTGAGTGATAATTATATGGAAAAAGGGCAAAATTAAAGTCTAAAGATACAATAGGATCTGTCGTTTATTCCTTAAACTGTTTATCAACTTTGAAAACAAATAAAGGAAGTAGATAACTACAAAAGGATACCTTGCTTTATAAAATAATGTGCCATGAGTTGGACTTATGTATTAAATTACATGCAATATGGATTTTAATTATTAAAGAGAGGAGACAAGACAGAAAACTTAAAACCAAAAATGTTAAGAAAAATACCAACTGAACTTTATTTGAGCATCTTAGAAATTTAAATAGAATAAAACATATGGTTCATTTTATAAAAATTCAATTTACCATCAATTTTTCAAAAACATACCTTCTGCATTAAGCAAAATATACTCCTAAGAATTCTAAAAAATGCAAATCAATCTATAATACAGAAAGCAGATTGGCAATTGTCTGCAAGTGGAGATGGGGGGGTCTGATTTCAAGAGAACTTTCTGGTGTAATAGCAATGTTCCAAATCATGAAGGTGATGATAGTTGCACAGCTATATGCTTTGATCAAAACTTACCACACTGCCCACTTAAAATGGACACAGTTTACTGTAAGTAAAATAGACTTGGATAAAACTGACACAAAAAATACATCATAACACTTGATCATGGCTGATAATCATTATCATTCCCTACGTACTTTTATATTAATATTATGTTTCTGATACAAGGTTAAAGATAACCATGAGTAAAAAGTAGCTGTGTGAAAGCATTAGTTTATAGTCACCAATCATACCTCTTACTGAGCTCAACACACTGCCACCCACACTGTACTTACCACACATTACCTGATATTACTGGTTAGTCTTTTTCCCAAATTAGTCTTTAAAGAAAATAAAAATTGCCATATATGTATTAGCATTTCCCAATATCTAGGTCAATTCGCTTCACAAACAAAAGTGTTATACATTGACTTACACCAGGAAAGTGGTTATCATTTCTTTCTTAATACTAAAAAAGCAACAGGTATCAAAAAATGCAATATAACAACCACTATCTTGATTTCTCATACTGGGTAATATTATTTTAGAAGATTAAAAGAAGTTTTTTTATAATCATATTTAAAATATCAATAAACTTTTAAAATAGGTATTAAGCAACCAAAACGAAATTACAAAATAAGCTACTGTATAAAAGTACAGTCCTTTTAAAGTGGAAATATTACCATTTTATTTCTTTCCATTGTGACACTATTTCCATTACATACAAATTTTGCTAAAATGACTCCCAATAATATATTTAATTTTAAAAATAACATACCATATTAGCTCATACTAAATAATAGAAATTGGTTTAAGATAACTTACTTCTCAAATTTTAAAAAGCATTTAAATAGCTTACTAATTGTTATTTTAAAAATACAGTCATAACAACAGTATGGTATTGGCAAAAGAACAGACAAATAGATCAGTGGAACAGAATAGAGAGCCCAGAAATAAACCCACACAAATATAGTTAACTGATCTTTGACAAAAGAACAAAGGCAATGCAATGGAGAAAGGACAGTCTTTTTAACAAATGATGATGGAACAACTATAGACATCCACATATAGAAAAAATGAACCTAGATGCTGACCTTACATATTTTATAAAAATTAACTCATAACAGATCATAAAACTAAATATAAGATACAAATCTACAACTTCCTAGAAGAGAACACAGGAGGGATGTAGATGATCTTGGGTTTGGTAGTGACTTTTCAGATATAACACCAAAGACATGCATGATCCATGAAAAAGAAATTGTTAAGTTACATTTCATTAAAATTGAAAACTGCTACTGTTTGAAAGACATTCTCAAGAGAATAAGAAGACAAGTCACAGTCTGGGAGAAAATATTTGCAAAAGATATATCTGGTAAAGCTGAAGTCCCCACCCCCTGGGGCTGTGGACTGGTAAGGGTCCATGGCCTGTTAGGAACCTGGCTGCACAGCTGCAGGTGAGTGGTGGGTGAGGGAGGGAAGTTTCATCTGTATTTACAGGCACTCCTCATCATTCACATCACCTCATAAGCTCCACCTACTGTCAGATCAGCAGCGGTATTAGATTCTCATAGGAAAGCGACCCCTACTGTAAACTATGCCTGCGAGGGATCCAGGTTGTGTGCTCTTTATGAGAATGTAATGCCTGATGATCTGAGATAGAACTGAGGCGGTGATGCCAGCACTAGGGAGCGACTGCAAACACAGATTATCATTAACAGAGAAGTTTGACTGCACAATAAATGTAATGCGCTTGAATCATCCCAAAACCATCCCCCCAGGCCCCACCCAGGTCTGTGAAAAAATTATCTTCCATGAAACTGGTCCCTGGTGCCAAAAAAGTTGGGAGCCACTGTGTAAGGGACTGTTAGTCAAAATATATAAAGAACTCTTAAAACTCAACAATAAGGAAACATGTTAGTCAAAATATATAAAGAACTCTTAAAACTCAATAAGGAAACAAACAACCAATTAAAATGAAAAGATGCCCAACCATCATATGTTAGTAGGGAATTGCAAATTGAAACAACAAGATACACTACATACTTATTAGAATAGCTAAAACCCAAAACACTGCCACCAAATACTAAAGAAGATGTGGAACAAGAGGAAGTCTCGTTCATTTTTGGTAGAACTACAAAACGGTACAGCCACTCTGGAAGACATTTTGCAGCTTTTTACAAAATTAAACATGCTCTTAACACACAATCCAGCAATTGTGCTCCTTGTTATTTATCCAAATTAGTTGAAAATTTATGTCCACATAAATACTTGCACACAAATGTTTACAGTAGCTTTGTTTCAGAATGGCCAAATCTTGGAAGTTGCCAAAGTGTCCTTCAAAAAGTGAACGGATCAACAAACTGTAGTACATCCATACAACGGAATATTATTTAGTGCTAAAAAGAAATGAGCTACAAAGCCACAAAAAGACATGGAGGAATACATACTGTAAAGTGAAGGAAGCTAATATGAAAAGACTGTAAAAGTTGTAAGACTTCAACTATATAACATTCTGGAAAAGGCAAAACCATAGAGACAGTAAAAGGATCAGTGGTTACCAGAGATTCTGGGGAAGGGAGAAAAGTAGGAATGAATAGGTAAAGCACAGAGGATTTTTAGAGCAGTGAAACTATTCTGTATGATACTTTAAGGGTGGATACATGTCATCCTTACATTTATCAAAACCCACAGAATGTGCAACACAAAGGATGAACTTTAAGAGCTTCAGTTAATAATGACATGTAAAATCTAGGTTTATCAATTGTAACAAACACACTACTCCGCAAGGTGGGGTGTTGATGGTGAAGGAGGTTGGAGAGGGGGATCCTCTGTACTTTCCACTCAATTTTGCTGTGAACCTAAAACTGCTCTGAAAAATTAAAGTCTATTAATTATTTTTTAATTAATAAGACAAGGTCTTTCCAAAATAAAGTCCAGATCTTGTGTGTACAATTAAATGTGGAAATCTAACGAAATGGTTCTCCTGTTCATATAACCAAAAGTATCCACCTTTTCTTTAAAACAGGCCAGATCCTTTAAAAAAATATCTTTCTGCAAAAGAAGGTGATAATATATACTCTTTCATGAGAAATTCAATAAGCTTCCCAGGTTGCGAAGCAATTCTTATTGTCAAAATCTCAAGTTTCACAATGACAGCTTCACCTTGACAGTGATGGTTTCAAAAGATTATGTTCCCAATGCCAATAAAGAAACATATGCACCACGCAGCTAACGTTCTCCAATATGTATTGATTCTAGGGTTTTAGCATATTATATATAATTGATTTCTTCATTCAATCTCTTGACATTTATTGTTTTTCCTCTCCTAATATGTTAAAAAATTCATGATTAAAGGCCTCCCAATACAAAAAATATTAAGGAATTGCCAATTTTTAAATATAACATTAAGCTTTAACCAAATTTAATTTAGACATCTAGTTTCAAAAACAAAAATTAAACTCTAACATCAGGATCTTTTACCACTAGTTTCTTAAGAGCACATGGATGGCAAATAAACTAGGAAAAAAAAAAAAAAAGACGGAAGACAGTGTTACCCAGTGTCTGCTCCAGAAACAAACTGAAAAAAAACTAAAAGAACAAAAAATAATGAATGCTTCACCATCAATGAAACAAAGACACAGCCACAACCACAAACCACAAACTATAAAAAAAAAAAAAAAAATCCACCGAATTATGTGATATCTGGAATCAAAATGAGGAGTAATGCTAACAGCCAAACCACACCCCTCAGATCTCAGGCAGAATAAAGATTTCCCTAAAACTGGAACAGTGAAAGCCCATTCCAAGAAACTCTGATTGGAGTTATATTTAGGCTCTACCTAGGGGAGAATAAGAAAGGTTTCTCCAGAAAACATGTCTATACCACAGAAGGACAGAGGAAAAACCAACAGGACATTTTTACTGTCAATGACCTAGCTTCCCAGCTCAGAGTGACTGCCAAATGGGGTCAAAGAGAGGGGAAGCAGCTACCACCAGACTGCTTACTACACAGACTCTGATGACTCACAGGCTTCAAAGTCACAGTGACCTTCATAACACTACAAACTGAGGTGAGACATGTCCCCAGGAAAAAGGAAATATCTTGATATCTCACATAACAAACCCAAATGGAAGTATAAAGTAGTGCCATTTAGCCTCTCTCCTCACTACCTAATAAATGAATCTGACCTCACACTTTTTTCAGGCAGTAGCTGTTCTTGATGAAATTGTACCCATTCAGAAATGAGTAACAATCAGAAAGGAATCAGCAAAGAACTCATACAGAACTACCAAGGATTGGGGTGGAGAGATACAGGCAAACAGCAGATTAAGAAAAGAAACTGTCACAGAAGAGGAAGTAAGAACTGATACAAATTACTTTCTACAGTCTAAAAAAAAATCATGAAGACTGTGAGCTACTTCAAAGTAGAAGTGTTAGGTAGATAGTGAAGGACCTCTGGCTATCCTCGGGACAAAGGCAAGGTGGCGGGCACCTCACCTTGGTGCTACCTCTGGCAACTGCCCCACCTGGGGAAGAAAGACAAGGGCGGGTGCCCTTCTTGGTACTGCCCCACCTTAATCCTACCCCAGCACCCTGCCAATCTGCAAAAGAATGCAGGGGATCCCCCAGTCCACAGGCCAGGCAGCCCAAGTACAATAGGATCTGGAACATGAACTAGAGTAACCTAAGGCTAATAATCATGTCACTAACTGTCCATCAAAGTGGCCCCATGGTGACATCTGAACCAGGAGGAAGGCCCAATCAGGACAGTATAAAACAGGACCCCAGACCATAACCAGGGCCCGTCTTGTTGGGGCCTGTTCATTGTCTGTGGCAAATGTATCTATCTTGCTCTTGCTCTGTAAACCTGTATGTTGCTCTTGCTCTATAAACCTTTAACTTGCCCTTGCTCTGTAAACCTATCTTGCCCTTCCTCAATAAAATACGTTTCACACTTGCCTTGCCTTGGTGTGTCTGGTCATTCTTAAGCCAGGAGCACATGAAGAACCAAGAATAGACAATTGCTGACCTGACAAAAGGGCTCCAAGTAAATTATGAAATATTTAAGAAAATATAAAATGAGCAAAGGAGATGAAAAAGCAAATTGGCAGGCAAAGGGGAAAGCTGGAGATTGAAAAAAAAAAATAATAGAGATTAAAGCCACCAATGAAGCAAAAACAACAACAATTAAAAGAAAACCCACGATGGTCATGATGGAGACTCAGACTTTTGGGGGGAGGGGGGGAAATGGGCATTTATTGAAACCTTAAAATCTGTACCCCCATAATATGCCAAAATAAAAAAAAAAAAAAAAAAGAAAACCCAGAACATTCAATACTGAAACAGTAAGGGAAGGATGGGACAGGTATAAAAAAAAAAAAATGACACAAAATGAAATGGAAAAACAAAAAGATATATAAGAGATGAGATGATAAATATTGAAGGTAAAAGAGAGCCAGCTAATACATACTTGACATTCTTGCAAAAATAAAAAATAAAAATAGAATAGGGAAAAAAGGAAGAGATATAATAAAAGAAAACTTTTTGGGGGGAGAAAGAAAGGAAATACTTAAAAAAGAAAATGTTCCAGGAAAAAAAAAAAATTGAATTCAAAGCAATTAACACTAAAACATATTCTTGTCAATAGAACTGAAGAGAGATAAAACATAAATATGAATATTAGGTATCCAGGTAGGAAAATCAACCCCAGTCTTAGACTTTTCTATAGCATCAGTCTCATTATCTGGAGATGGTAGGGCAATGTCTTCAGAGTTCTATGGGAAAGATATGAAATCCACTTGTGTGATTGGATCAAAATGACCATAAAGCTTAAAAGCAACCTACAAACACTTTCAAGCATTCAATTACTCAAGCAATACAACATTCATGAGCTCTTCTTTAAAAAAAAAAAAGTATATACACATATAGTTCGATTATATACATATATAGATACAGAAATCACTAAAAAAATTGAAATATCTGATAATCAATTTCAGCCAGCCAGGAAATGAATCAAAATAAAGAATTAAGAAATGAAGAAATGGAGATATGTGTTGACATAAATAAGGACTAAATTTATTTTTGCAGCATGGACAGAGAGAAGGCTCTTTGTCCTCCTTTTACAGAAAGAAGCCATATTCACGGGGTATAATTAATGTACAAGGATGCTTTAAAGCCATCTCCCATTATCAAGTGCAAAGAAAAGAATAACGGTACACTATATTCTAGTAAGAGATAACTGGAGAGAATTGTTCCTACAGCCTACAAAATACCAAAAAGAAATGGGTTCTTCCTATTCTGGTCTTGCCGAAACAGGTCAGCAGTCAGTGGATGCAGCATGTACACCAAAAGTGGCATTTCTGATAGCCTCTGAATGTCCTGGGACATGGCCACTGGACCTTTGCTTTTATGAAGCCAAATGAATTTAGTACTCTCTTTGAAAGTGACCAGGCATTCCAGTGTTTTCCTATGCAGGCACACATAATCCACCAATCTTTTTTAAAATAGACAACTCAAAGAAAATACTACTCTTACATTTGAAGGATTACACTTAAACTAAAACACACACTTTATTATTGATTATTTTATAATCAAATTGTATAGGCCAACTTGATTTTACTCTACAAGATTCAGTATTTTAATTTACTGGCCAAAGAAATTTATTCTTAAAAAAAATGTGCTACTTATTTGGGGGCATCGGTCTCCCAGAATGGAATTTTCTCAGGACTACCTCTCAGGCCAGTCTGCCATGATACAAGAGTAGGTAGTAAGCAGTGAATGATTTTAAGTATAAAACTAAGACTAAATAACTGTGAAAATTAATTATAAAATAAAATGCAAATGTTGCACAGCTTGACAAGATATAAATTTAATACCACTAATAAAAATCAGGAGGTGGGAAAAAGGAAATCTGCTAATTTCTTACTTTTCACAGCAGGATATAAGTTGATATGATAACATATAGTTGATTTTTAAAATATAGTGATCCTGATCTCTTAATTTTTTTCATACCTTTTCTTTCAATTTTAGTGAAAACAGGCATTTCTTACTGTAAAGAATCACTTATTTTATTACTATAATTCCTTTATCATTTTAATTTCTTTTACTTCCATTAAAATCAAGTATTATTACTTTTATTTAAGCAAAAATAATATGTAGGGTACTTGTGTTCTTATCATTTTTTTCTTATTTCTCCACCTATAAATATGAATATTTGAATGTGTGTGGATATATGTGGTTGTGGAGAAAGAAAATATGTCTGAAGCGATATTCCAAATGATAATGATTATTTATATGTAGAATTTGTGGGTTTTTAAATTTTTCATCCTTTTCTTATTGTTTATAATTTTTATAGTGAGTACATAATCATTTAATGCAAATCTGTATTTTAAGAACTTGGTAGGGTAACATCACTGAAATCACTAATCTGACTCAGAACAGCAAATTACATATGCCCCCACATACTTCTTTACTTATTCATTCATTAACTCCTTTATTCAACCAGTAACCAGTACCCAATATATCACTATATAGATGAAATAAAACAGGCATTGAACTGTCTTAAACTTGCTTTTTGTTTTGTGTTTTTGAGACAGAGTCTCACTCTGTTTCTCAGGCTAGAGTGCTGTGGCCTCATCATAGCTCACTGCAAGCTCGAACTCCTGGGTTCAAATAATCCTCCTGCCTCAGCCTCCCAGTAGCTGGGACTACAGGCACACAACACCACGCCTAATTTTTCTAGAGACAGGATCTCACTCTTGCTCTGACTGCTCTCGAACTCCTGGCCTCAAGTGATCCTCCCACATTGACTTCCAAACTGCAAGGATTATAGGCGTGAGCCACTGTACCCAGCCTTAAACATCTTACATGAGTATCATCAAATATTTAATTAGAGAAAGTTTGTACTATATAATTATAAAACACAAAAAATAACTTTGTAATATAATTGATCTTACGAAATGGAAAACATGAAAGAATAAACACAACAGAAATACTAATAAAATTTAAACATTTAATTCATACTTAGTGGATACGATAGTGGATATGGGAGTCTTTTTAAACAGGGTCATCTTATTCCAACCTCAAATTAAATAAAAAGCAAAATCTGAATACATAAAAATTGCACCTCAACATAGTGGCATAGGGTTTGAGCCCTTCTACTTAGAAAAGGGATCATACTTCCCATTCTAGAAAAACTATTCTTTCTCACTCTGTTTTCTTGTTATTCAATTATCTTCTACCTCAGGATATTCCCTTGAGTTACCTCCCTCTGTAGAGCCTACCAGTCTAATGGACGTTTTGGCATAAAAAAGAAATTCTAATGCCTTCTAAGCATATTTTTCCCTATGAACACATTTAATCAAATGCCACAGCTCTAATTCCTCATCTCAGAACCGTGTTGTTCTTTTTAAGAAACAATCCCTAAGAATTTAACTGAATGAACAAAATGATGAAAATCATCAGATTACAGTAAACTATTTACCAGAAACACTCTAAATTTCAGGGAGAGAAGAGATATTTAAATAAAAATAATCACTTGAAAAACCTAAAAAGAGATTTTTTTCCAAAAAATGTACATCAATACACATCCTTGGTTTGCATGTGCTTTTGCTCTGAAATGGGGGAAAGCCCAGATAACAACTCTTTGAAAAGGTTAAATATAATTTCCCCCAGTTGCTTTTTGAAACCCACATACATAATGACATTTGTTAGCTGAGTCTCCACATACGCCTTGCAAAAAAAAGTGGCAAACATTCTCAAAGATGAAGCAAACTGCAGGTATGCAACAGGAAATGCTAAAAAGTGCAGTATTTACACAGTGTTGAACGCTCTTACCGAGATGAGTCAAAAGTATTTTTAAATCATTCTTTGAAACTTGAAACAAGTACATTTGGCACCAAAACACAGATTTTATAAATATAAATGATGAACTTTATATAAGTAATTAATTGCATATATCTTGCCATTTTTGAAAAGTGTTTTGTTTGATAACACTGTGATTATACATCACCTTCTTTTTATTTTTTTCCCCATGATCCTTCATACCAACATAGAAGAATTTGGGGGGCGGGTAATGAAGCTGACCCATTCAAGAACCTCTGATATAAGCATATCCAATTTCCTCTCCACACTAAGAGTAAAGGGAGGAGGGAGAAGGAGAACAAAGAAGGAGCATTAACAAGATGGAAAGTGAGATTGTAGGTAGAAGCAAGAATGAGACTTGTGGGCTAATAACATGGTACTGTTCTCCCGCAGAATGGAAATGGCAACAATGACACAAGATATAAAAGGTCACAAAAATGAGCCATGAACCACGGCTAGAAAATGAGAGATTATTTAGTGAGTCAAGCACTGCCACCCAGCCTAAGCATCAACATTTACCACCACTGCCACATACAGTGGGACACAGCTGCTAACCTGCCCCTCATCAGGAAGTCCAGTGTGGTACCCGCTATTACAGTGGCTGTTCTTAAGGGTTTTTGTCAAGAGCCATAACAATAAAGCATAATTGAAAAAGCAAGGTCTTGGTAGTCCTGTAGACCTAAGCTCACAACCCACATCTTCTAGTTGCAAGATCACTTCACCTTTGTGAGCCTCAGTTTTCTCATCAACGAAATGTGTTTAACTGCAATCAGTTCACAGGACTCTCACAAGAAATAGCTGAGATGACACATGTAAAGCACCTGTCCATTTCTTAGCATGAACACAGCAAGTTTTTAATACATGAGCTCCCTTCCCTATGGCCCTCTTTCACTCCACTTTTTACCTAACATAAAAGATCCATTCTAAGACATCCAAATCTGTACTCTTTCTAGCACTAACAAGAAATGCTGCCAATTTAAAATTTAATATAGTGGTTTTGGATACTGTACCTTGATACAGGTGACTTTTGAAGATCCCTTTCATCCCTATGGAACATCTCACTCAGCTGAATAGGGAACAGGTGTACTATAGTGCAAGGGTGTCTGGACCTGGCATCACTGTATCTGGGGCCTGGTCATGGCTCACTAGTCACATACATGCTCTACAGCAAATTATAGGTGACCTGGATCTGGATTTCCTCTTCCAGAAAATGAGAGTACTGGACTAGACTAAGATATCATCTGGCTTTAAAATGGTATTCTATTGTGTAAGTATTGCTTGACATTCAACTGGACTAGGTATTGTAAGAAGCAAAAGGAATAAGTACAAGGTCTGCCTAAATATAAATAATTGGCAAGCTGCCTAATGGGAAAAGAGACAGATATATGACAATTAATTAATAAGAGGGCTATTCATGTATACAACATAAGCACCATGATAGAAACATCATACAATAATATAAAAAAGAAACATTAGCTAATAAAATAAAAAGTAATACCTTATCCAAAACAACTGGGGATAAGACAGAAAGATCTAGAAATAGCCTGAACTAAGACGAGAGATTAGAGTCAGGAGCAGAACTTAAGCTCTCAAGACTCCTGTACCTCATATTTAAAATGAAGATAATAACATATAATATTTATTTGTCAAAACACAAAGGCGGCTGGGCACAGTAGATCATGCTTGCAATCCCAGCACTTTCAGAGGCCAATGCTGGTGGATTGCTTAAGGGCATGTGTTCAAGACCAGCCTGGGCACCACAGCAAGACCCCATTTCTATAAATAATTTTTTAAAAATTAAAAAAAAAAACACAAATGATCTCTTAAGAGAACCAATATCATATGCTCAATATAGTAGGATATAGATAACAAAATTAAAAAGCTGAAAAGAAGACCTTACCAGGGGGAAAAAAGAATTTAGAGAGGAGAGGAGAACTGAGAGTACTTTGAAATTCAAACTCCTTAGTATGGCGTCCAAGACCCTTCACAATTCGTCCCAACTTTCTTTTCTAGACTTATTTCGTACATCCCACCACGAACAAATCTCACACTCTTGGCTTCAGGGGGCTATTTACCATGCTCTAATTTTGGTCCCAAGTGACTGAAAATAAGGAATGTGACTTAAAATAAAACAAAATGGATCAAAACAGAAATATGAAAATCCCCCTGCCTAGCTCTTAAGACTTCCCTGTAACTTGACAGAATAGCTCAACTTATCTAAAGAGAGAATGCATCCATCAGAAGGTATGAGAAAGTGGGGACAAGGGGACCAAAGGAATCTGAGAAGCCACCTAGACAAATGTTGACAAGATCAAGCTAAGCTACTATGGGAGAGGAAGTCTTGGCTGAGCTGACTCACCTAACATGGTTTCCTCGGCAAAGCTATTCCTGTAGTGGGTAAGATGGTCTCAAGCTAACTCAGGTGAGAGATACCTCTTCAAACAAATGTCCCTCCATGGACATTTCTCTTTCCATGCTCAACAGGTGGTCTTCCGTCAATGTGGCTTCCCATGTATCTTGCCAGAGGGGAGATAGTGTACTGGTCAGAAATGTTGGCCCAACCAGACAGCTGCATTTCTCAATCAATTGATTTACATATTGATAACTTGACTTCCCAAGAGGCCTGTCTACAGGGAGGCAATATACTGATCTGCTAAGTCAAGAATCTGATCTGCTTGACAGTTGTATTTCTCACTGGAAATTAATAAACTGACCAAACACACAAACTTATATATAGATATACAGATACCCTATATCAGTTTCTAAGAGCATAGTTAATATGCTCAGTTTCTAAGAGCATGGTTAATATAAGCACATTCCTGAAAGACACTTGCTCCCAGTTGCCCAAGCAAATCAGGTATCTGAAAGTGTAAGGTCAAAAGCAGACCCTGGACTAGGATGACTCAGCCAAGGGAAGGCTAGCCACTTGAGGCCCATTGGCAGCAACAAACTGCTTTGCATAGCCCTGCAACAAATGCCTTTACCAGTCACACCACAAAACACAGCATACATATCTGTGACTTCATTCCTCTATTCACACAGTATTTCCTCTTTCCAGAATGCCCTCTCGCCCCCCACACCTCTTTCCCACCTAGAGACCTCCTCTTCCTTTAAGGCTATAGCTCAAATGTCAGTTGTTCTGTCACATCTTCCCCAGTCACCCAGGTAAAATGAATCACATCCTCCTGAGTGTTGCCATAGCAACCCATCCACACCTCCCTCCATCGGTGTTCTCGGAGTGGGGAATCCAGTCTGACTTCTCCCCTTAAGTGCTCACCTTGCCAACAGGACCCATGCGTTTTTCTGTGCTCACAGCTCTTATCAAGACAGCACCCTATATGCTGTAAGTGCTCAAGAAGTGTTAGAATGAAGAGACAGTGAAGAGCTGACTAGGGATCAGTAAAGAAGCTGAGGTGAAATAATTCTATAAAAAGAGAAAATAGCATGAGTGAAGAAGGTGAGAAAGTAGGACTAGATAAGGTCTGTGTGAGAAGAAAACAAGGTCAAAAGCAGAGAATTCCCTGAGGAGGATTGCCAGAGAAAATGACAGAAAGGAGACTTATGAACAAATTATTGAGGGTCCTGAAAGGTGGATAATGAGGTGTAAAGGGGGTTAAGCAGGCAAAAGAAAGCCACAGTATGATCTTAGAAAGAGGAGTAACATCAAGAATTGGATAAATGACAAAATGTGGTTGTAAAAAAAAAGAACCAGAGCTTGGGAGCCAGGGTTCAAATCCCTACCCCTCACCCCATCACACTTAATGACTAGCAAGTTATTTCACTTCTGTAAGCCTTAATGTCCTTAAATATAAAATTTTCTTTATCTATAGATAAATATCTATATCAATATCTACCCTGCACAATAGTTTTGAAGATTAAAAATGATATCTAGCACAGTCACTGAGACATTGTACCAATCTATAGTAGCTGCTTCTGTGATTGGTTTTTATGAACATTAACCTAGCAATGTAAGTAAAGTAAATGAAAGGAGAAGACCAGAAGTTGAAAGATCTTTTAATAGGAAATTATAATAGTCACTTCCTTTGGGCACAGGTATAATCTTAAAATCACATTACCTTAGCTTTAGTGATGGCTCCTCCCTTAACCAGCAATGATACCTCAGGCAAGTCACTTCTTTCAATACATATTTCCTTACATGAAGATTGGGATAATAAACTCTGTTCTTCCTGTATCACAAATTTATTGTGTTGGTTATTTTAAATAGAAAAGAAATACATTTCAAAGTGTTTCACAAACTATAAAGTACTTTGGGGAAGAGAAGGAAACAAACAACATGGGACAATTTTAAAAAACATTTTCAGGAAAGTTTCAAGGACATTAGAGATACTGAGAGGTAAAGGACACAGCATAAGAGACACGAAATTTAAAATATCAAGGTATTAAGAGAATGCTTCCTTAAAAGAAACTCAGAATACAAGGGAGAAAAGAGTCTGAAGGAGATGATTTGGGGTCTCTTCTGAAATGAAAGTGCAAGACTAGAGAGTTTAGGTGATAAGCAATGATGTGAAATTGAGCTCTGAGAATCACCAGCAATATCCATCAGGGCGAGTTAAGAGAAATTATAATTTATCTATGACAAAAATGCAAAGCAAGAAGAACTAAAGTTACAAGACTGAAAGTGCAGTAAGTAAATGCATAGCAAAGGAAAAGGATAAAACTCACCCTAATACCTAGAGGCAGGTATTACAGGAAGAGCAGTGGGCAGCACAGAGTTCAAAGCAAAAACCTAAAAGAAAGTGCTCATATAACTGAAAAGCCAAGGTCATGTGGCATTCGCATGTCAAGGAGATAGAGAACTGAGAGAAAAAATAACCTCTACATTTGGCTAGAATGTGGTCACCAGTGACCTTCAAGAGTGCAGTTCCAGTACAGAGGTGGGACCAAAGCCAGACTGCAAGAAGTCAAATCATAATTCTATGATCCTAACATGAAAAAGCAGTTGCCAGTAAACTGAAGGTGAAAGTCACAGATAAGAGAAAAGCACATTTAATAATTAAAAGGGGACAAACTTTATCTCAAGAAAGCTTCTTAGGATTTTTAACACTTCCACAGGAGAAACAGGACTTTGGTTTTTCAAAATCTCCCAAAAGATATATATAAGTAGTAAAACACAAGAAGTAAAATTTTGCTGCAACTGAAAGATGAGAGAGAGAGAGAGAGAGAGAGAGAGAGAGAGAGAGAGAGAGAGAGAGAGAGAGAGAGAAAGAGAGTGAAAGTGTTGGGTTAGCCCTAACAGTGAGCCAAACTTTTGATTACAATTAATTCACATGCACTAAATAAAGCACTTGAATAACTTACATTTGTATCCCTCAAAATTCATATATTAAAACCTAATTCTCAACGTGATGTATTTGAAGGTGGAGCTGTTGGGAGGTATTTAGGTCCTGAGGGAGAAGCCCTCAGGAATGGGATTAGTGCCCTTCTAAAAGAGGCCCAAAAGAATTTGTTTCCTCTCTGCTGTCTGCAAGCCAGGAAGCAGGCCCTAACCAGACACAGGATCTGCTAACACCTCAAACTTGCACAGCCTCCAGAACTACAGTAAACAAACACTTGTTTAAACCACCTAGTCAATGCTGTATTTGTTACAGAAGCCTGAACTAACTAAGATATATAGGAAAGTCATAGTATCTTTTGTGTGAATTACATATTACTAAAAAGAGTAGTTAAATAACATTACTATGTTAGATTTAATGAGTAAACATGCCTTTCTAATGGCCCCAAATTTCCATATCTTAATGCCTAGGTATATCTAGGTAAGACAACACAAATGTTTTTGTGTGGTTCCCTTTAGAGCATATACTAACTGATATTTGATTTAAATAGGTACAGTTGCTTTTAATTCCATTTAAAAGTAAAATATATTCCCAAAAGATCATTTTAAAATAAAATTAATTCTAAAATCATAATGGAAGAAGCTGACTAAAACTAAACCAGGAATCTTAAGGCTCCCAGGGTCTAGCTTGAGGTAGTTCTTCAAAAGGGAAGAGAAGGGAGAAAACAAGTTCTGCTTGTACCTCAACTGCTAAGACTTTTACCCTAACTTCACAAGTGTGGGTGATATCAAGTTAATTCTTAACTTTTTTTTTTTTTTTGCAAAGTAAAATGTTACAGCAAGTTAATAAATAAACACAGATATAATCCAAAAGCATCATTTGGGTCAAGTTTTACCCTTTCACGCCCCCCCCCAAATCTATGACCAAAAGTACCAATCACTAGAGACTGGTTATAAAGAGTTGGCTCTTTTTTGCTTTCCAAGAAATGGAAGGGGTTCTAATGAAACACTCCAAAGCAAAATGACCAAAGAAAAAATACCATGGACCAGAAAAATTCAAATTTCCCTGATTCTGACTAATGTCCAGAAGGAAAGAGCACTAAACCAGAAGTCAGGATCCCTGGTTTTAATCCAGCCCTACCCATAGAGAAACCACTTAATCACTATGCTACTCAATTTCTTCATTTTGTAAAGAAAAATCTCACCTATCCCACCTACTTCCAAAACTGTGGTGATGATAAAATGAAACAGCATATATAAGAAATACAGATAATCACATTTGTGAAGGATTGTAACTATACATATACACACACAGCTTCACAAATATAAGGTAATAATCATTATTATTATTTCACAGTACAGATAGATTATTTTAATAAATCTATATACTATGTTCATGTTTAACAGATTTTTTTTATTTTAACAGAGTTAGGGGGTACAAGTGGTTTTTTGGTTATATGGATGAATTGTATAGTGGTGCAGTCTGAGCTTTTAGTATATGCATCACCTAAATATTGTACCTTGTACCCAATAGGCAATTTTTCAACCCTTGCCCCCCTCAAACCTCCCCTTCTGAGCCTCCAGTGTCCGTTATGTCACTCTCTTGACAGATTTTTTAATATTATAATATCACTTGATTATTTCAATTATTACATTTTAATGGACATACTTAGTTGTGAATGTCAGTATAGTTAAATCTTGATTATCCAGTCAGTTAGGACTTCTACCTTGCTTATTCTAAGATAGTTTACCCAAGAAAAGATAATAGCAGTTAAATTCAAATCAGATAAAATGTATTTCTCAGCTACTCTTTTAAACATCTGATAGGCAAAATAGGTTTAAACATATTTAAGATTACTACTATTTACTACTTATATTTCCTTTAGCAGAGTTTCTTTAAGTTTCTTTACTTTCTCTAAGTAAAGATTGCAAGTACTCAATATTTTCTCCTCTTGTATGTCTAAAATCACCCCCACCAATTACATAACATTAATTTATTTTTTACTGGCAAAACAACCTACTCAAATGTACTTCTTTTTTCCATAGGATCGTGAAATCTTTCAACTAGACTTTCATAGGGAAGGTTAGTATAAAGCACATAAAGATTTTCTTTACATTTTTAAGAAGAAGTTTGGTCTATTCTGCAAATAAAGTAACTCCATGGAAATAGCTGTTAGATAAAATCATCATGTCATAAAACATGACAGTAGTCACAAGCATTTGAAAAGCACTTGAAGTGTGACCCTATTTGCTCACACTCTAGAAATAAACATAAAATCCATGCTGCTTTCTTAATCACTACAATCTAAATATTGAACAGCTTGGCTTCCGATATTATTTTACCAGCATACAGAAGGAACCAGACTAGCCATTTTTGGATTAATCAGTTTGAGAATCATCCATTTCAGAGGCCTGGGTCTCTCAGAGAACAAACAGTCTTAAAGTCAAATGTAAATCTAGAATAAAGAAATTTTGCCTCCCAGTAACTTTCTTTCCTACCCAAAGACTGAGAAATCATCTAAACAAAAAAGGTATGTATTTCAGAGTAGAGTTTAATATAAATGCTTACGTTTACCCTAAGTCTCAAGGTAGTTGGAAGAACCAGAATGAAGTTTACAAAACATTTCAGTACCTTTTTCTGCAGGGCTCTTTCCAGAATGTCCCCACCACTACCCCCTACCATGGCTTTTCCCTTTTTCCTCCTCCTTTAAAGATAACTGCACTGAGCAAGTCAGGTAATACCTTTAAGAAAGGAAAATAAGACAAACTATCCTACTACCTTTGCCTCAACCTGAATCTCTGGCTTAAAAGTCTCTAAAAATCAATACAACTTAGCTGAAATAGAAGTTTAAAAAAAAAAACTTACAAATGAAGCTCCTTTTTAAATTATTACTTCATATTATGGGGGTACAGTTATTGTTAGGGTTACATATCTTGCCCCTGCCCCCCCACCCCACTATGCCAGAGCTTCTAGCGTGTCCAGCCTCCAGGTGGTACGCACGGCACCCACCGTGTAAGTACACGCCCTTCCCCTCCTCCCCCCTTCCCCCTGCCCACTTCCCAATTACAGATTTTTTTTTCAGACATTTTGGTTTAAATGTATATCTTTACCTCTACCTAAAAAGGAATACAGGTAATCCCTTCCCCACCCCCCACAATGCTTGCCACTTCCTTAAGATGTGCATCTCCCGCCCAAATCCCTGATGAACACTACCGTTTTTTGAGCACTATAGTTTTAGTCAGTCAGTACCAATTTGATGGCGAGTAGATGTGGAGCCCATTTTCCAGATCATGTGTCCTTTCGCTTTGTATTACGGGCTTAAGCTTAATCCAGGATAGCATAAACGGTGCTGTATACCCCTCTCAGATCCCATTTCCCTCCCTGTTTCCCAGAGGTAAATACTTTGTTGACATGTGTGTCTATCATTTCTGCCACTGACTATTTAAACATCATCTATATGTGATTGCTTTTATAGAATTAAACTCCATAAGCCCACAGGCTGTGCTATGGGGCAACTATTATTGTAATCAGTATACTGTGATCATTTAAATGCTATAGATAACTCCAAAGAAAAATTAATAAATACTTAGTAAAACTAATTAAACAGAACCATATATTGCCACAATAGGGGGAAAAGAAACAAATTTCTTGCCCATCTATGAAACTTAGTTATGCATCTACTGTGTAAAGTTGATCCAAAAATTCAAATTATTGAAAATACGGGTTTTAATTTAAAAGACTGACTGAATAAAATTTAAAATATCAGAAAGATTTAGGTTTGGAAGAATATGTCTTTCTTCCAAACAATTCCCAATAAACTCAACAATTATAATTTATTCTGATTTTTGTTCCCTACATTAGATGTTATTTTTCTATATTCCCTAGGCAGCAACAAATAACACCATGCATGAGGACTGATATAATTACATGCCAAAAAAGACATACCAGCACCCTCACACTCCACACTCCCCTCTGTGGCTCCTTCATACCCCATATGTTGCTAATAAAACTGTTTGAATCATACCTATGAGACAGTTTTACTGACAGAGTATCAGGCCTCTTCGTTCTTCATAAGCCAAACTATATACCACCAGAACTGTTACAAATGCAAATTCTAAGGCTGAGGCAAATGGAAATCTACATTATATGAATGTGTGTGTGTGTGTGTGTGTGTGTGTGTGTGTGTGTGTGTGCGTGTGCGTGTACACAGACACAAATATATTTTGGAGCATTAAAAACTTGCTCCAAAGTTTTATTTTTAAAACTACAACTTCACTATTTGATTCTTTAAACTTTAAAATGCCCATGCTAGCTATAAAGGCACATAGAAGGTTCTGACATCTGACAACAGTATGAAATTCAAGAAATAGTAAATCTTTTTATGTTGTTAATATAATTAATTCGAATATCTGAATGGTGGAAAATAATGACAGCCAAAATTCTTAGTAATAATTATAAAAAAGTTACTAAATAAGAAGGGAAAATAATGGAATATTAAAGCAACAATTAGAAATTTACATACCTACTAAATTGATAAATAATCTAGTATTTATGTACCTGACTTTCTACTTCAGGAAGCTTAAACACTTTTATCACATGTATTCACCATATGTAACATTTTTGTATAAAACATGAATGCTGAAATTAAATGATTAAAAAAAGCTACCAAAAAAAAAGTCCTGTAAGTACTAATATAGGAAAATGCTCAATTAGATGAAGACAAATTTTCTCAATTTTTTTCTAGAAAACTTCTCTAGGGGACCCCTCCATAATATATTTCAACATGACTTCAATTAACATATCCTCAGAGAACAAGACTCCGTTTGTCAAGTCACCTTACGTACAAAAGGGCTATCAGGAATTCTAGTCTCCTTTGAGTCGTGATGGCAACAAATAAAAAACAAGAGGCAGGGCTACTGGTTCAAGTACTAATCTTTCATAGGACAGTATGACCATTATCCCAGGGCTCAAAAACACCAATTAACACCACCAGGCAGTGCAGGTAAAAGAGCTCAAGTTGAGAAAGACTGGAAGAGTAGCCTAAAGCAGCATAGTCCCCAACCTTTTTGGCATCAAGGATTGGTTTCACGGAAGACAATTTTTCCACCGACCAGGGCAGCAGAGCTCAGGCAATGACGTGCATCCTTGTTTTTCTAACAGGCCACAGACGTGTTCCAGGCCACAGCCCAGGGACTGGGGACTGCAGTTTTATGGAGTAAATTCGTTATCTAGTCTAGAACACCTACCAATGCTAAAACATAATAGTTATGCCTCCAGGGATGAACTTATAAGAAGGACCTAAATGACTGGAATGTATCCATTTATTGGAAGAGGAATTACGATGTATGATTTGAAATGTATGATTTGAAATCATAGAATTCTAGTGTTGGCAGGGATTTGAGGGTCACCTTGTGACCCTCACCAAACACACAAAGAGTACACATAACATTCTTGTTAGGCAGATGATGATGGCCCAGTGTGAGACTGTAATATAACAAGAAATATGTATTTGGTCTCTGACCACAGTTCCTGACATAGAGCTCCTAAAGTCCTTATAACTTCCTAAGTAATTGGGGTACTAGGAGAATCTTTTGTTCTATTTGGTCTTTGACCCCAGCTCCTGACACAGAGTTCCTAACACCTTTGTCATTTCATGAGTGACAGGAGAATGTGACATGGCTCCTAGATCCCTTGAACTTTCCTGGATGATAGGAGCATCTTTTGTTCTAGAGAGGTGATTCTTGGTTGGGCTCCTGGATAGCCTCAGGATGGGAGTTGGTTGCCAAGGGAAACAAGCCCGTGATTAGAAGGTTGGAACTTTCAGTCTCATCCCGCAGACCTCCCAGGATGGGAGAGGCTCTGAAGGTTGATTGAGCTGATCAGCAATGACCAATGACACAATCAATCACACCTATATAATGAAGGCTCCATAAAAACCCAAAAGGACAGGGTTTGGTTCTGGGAGCTTCTGGTTGCTCAACATGTGGAAGTGCTGGAAGGTTAGCGCTCAGAGAGGGCATGGAAGCTCTGCATTTCTCTACCTTGCCCTATGTATCTCTTCCTTCTGGCAGCTCATCCATATACTTAATAATATCCTTTATGATAAACCAGTAAACATAAGTCAGTGTTTCCCTGAGTTCTGTGAGCCGTCCTTGCAAATTAATTGAACCCAAGGAAAGAGTGACGGGAATCCTAATTTATAGCTAGTCAATCAGAAGCATGGATCACAACCTGAGGCTTGTGATTGGTATCTGAAACATGTGGAGGCAGGTAGGGGGAGCAGTCATGTGGTACTGAACCCTTAAGCTCTGAAATCTGATGCTCCCTCCAGGTAGATAATGTCAAATTTGAATTAAATTACAGGACATTCAGCTGGTGTCCGCCGGAAAATCTGGTGCCAAAAGTTGTGCTGAATGGTATATGGGATTAAGAAAAAAATATTTTGTTTTTTCCTTTATACCCAGTCTCTTTGGGAAAATTCAGCATGAAGTATAGCTAAAAATTCAACCCTTGGCCCATTCCTTTAGGCCTTGCTTGAATATTAGTGTGCTATTTCTGCCTAAGCCTCCTTGTTTGTCAATGATGTTGGCCTGCCTACTTAGACTTCAAATCATACCTGCTCCATCTAATTCAGACTTTGACTTTGTCCACTAGACTCTCAGGGTCCTCTGACATGTCAGTGCCTCTAAATATAATTATGTCCCTGGCCTGGTACTTCAGGTCAGTTCCCAGTTATGGCTGCCCCTGGTCTGCTCTCATGTATAAAACAGCACTAACACCACCACTCTCAACTCTGCCCACTGCTCGGTCCTAACACCCCTATGATTGCAGGGAAGTTTAATACTGAAGGAACTCATCCTGGGCTCACCAGTCCAACAATCTTCTCTGACTAATTTATCTACAGTACCCTTTGACTGGCTGTTACTAACATTCTATAAGGGCACAAGACCATCTGAAATTATGATAACAACTATAGACCTTCTCCTCCAGAAAGGCCTGAATGCACGTATAATATTGTAAATAATTTCACACAGTTCCCATGAATCCAAGAATGCTTGCTAACTATAACAGTTACTATCATACTTTAAAAATTAAATACAGATTCCACACATTCTACACAAATACACACATGCATACACACAAACACAGAAATTTTGTTTATGTCTAGAGTAATAACTAAAGACATACTTTTTCATTGTTTCTCTTGTTCTTTTTAATTGTTTAAGTCCCCAAGGGATCTGGATCAATTAAGTTTGAGAGCTAATGCATCATAGGATTTAGAGCACTGGTCTCCAAAAAAGGTGACTACTCAAGGCAATTATCTGGAGTACATGGAAAAATATTAAAACTCCATTTACATTTATTTTTATTTAACCCTTTTTGTTTGCAATTATCTGTTTCATAATTTATATATAATTACAATCATACATGTGCATTGTTTATAGGTAAATAAAAATACATATACTATATGTGCTTTAACTTTTACTTATGCAAAGTTTACATACTACTTCTTCAGGGAAATGACAGTAATAAACAGTGCTCTTGAGATACCATCAGGAACTAGTGAAGTCATAAGAATTAACTGCAATGGTCTACAATGGCATGGTCTAATACCTCCCACCAAAACCATGTCTGCAATGGTATAACTCAGCCTACAGTCCATTCTGTCTACCCCTTCAAAGATCTTATAAACTACTACACCTTAATAAATCCCATTCTGATTAAACCAGCTGTAATATTTCTGTTGTCTGCCACTAAGAGTCTTTCGAACTACAGATCAAGCAAACAGAACACATAAAATAAATTTTCAAATACTATAGTAAAACTAAGGCTTAAAATTCTAGCTGGGGTGGCACAACAACGTGAATGTATTTAATGCCACTGAAATGTACACTTTAAAACGGTCAAAATGGTGAATTTTGTGTTATGTATATTTTATCACAATAAAAAAAGATTTTTATAAACACACCAAAAAACTCTACACATATAAGCCTAGGACTCATGAATTCTTACATAAATCTAATTTTGTTAACTTACTCTTTTTCCAATAGTTATGAAGCAAGTAAGACACTTAGCCTCTTGGTCTAGCCTCACAGTCTCCAAGTATAAAAAGAGGAAGAAAACTCAACATATGTTAGACAGACATTAAAATTCTGTAGTATGAAGGGGGAAAGAGGAACAAGGTAATATTTGATTACTATGTGTCTATTATGGGCCAAATGGTTTACAAATATTCTCAATGAACACATTAACTGCCATATGAGTTGTCTTTAAGTCACTCTAGTTTTGAGCCTGGGGCCTCGTGAAACATATGTAACTCACACATCTCTTCACCCTTGGAGCCAGGAGAACTATTTTTCAAGTTGCATATAACTCACGAACAGAAGACAATAAAAAAATAACAAATTTTTCATTAAATTGGAAAGGACTGTTTTGTTTTCAAAGTTTTTATTCTATTTTCCAAATAAAACATCGTGGCCCCAAGGAAAAAAAATTGTTTTTTCTAGTGTGGCAGTCAATGTGTTAATAGCCACAATAACCCTTCAAGGTGTGTGTTATCCTTTGTTTTAACTGATTAGAAAATGGAAGAAGAAAAGCTAAACAATTTGCCCAAGATGCAAAGCTAGTGACTGTTGGAGTAATGACAGATCAAGATCTATCTGACTCCAAAGCCCTGGTTCTTCCTACACCACATTTCTCTTACTGAATGCCACAGCCATAGTGCTCAGCAGGCAAGGGCTAATTAAATTATCCACTGTGATGGAATCATCACAGAGCCAGGAAAGCAATTCCTGAAAATTGTCACCTAGACCATTAATATAGTATGCCCTGTAGAGTCAAGTGTGATGCTCAAAATACAGAAATAACTGGATGATGATTATAATGATAATAGCATCCAGCTACCATTTACTGAGTGCCTATTATGTTTAAAGTGCTTCATATACATTATTTCATTTAATCCCCTGAACATCCCAGTAAGAAATGCACAGTAGGTGTTGCCTTCGTTTTACGGTAGAAGAAAATGAGAGGCAGAGAGATTAAGAACTCTGTCAAAGATTACAGCTCAAGCCAAGTTCAGTGCCGTAATTTGAACCCAAGTCTCTGATACGCAAGGATGTGGGCAGGCACCACATCTTATACATATTTCCTGTTATCCTATACAAGGCCAAACAAGGGCTTTAAGCTGGTAAATAGTCAATAAATTAGTGATATTACTTTGAAATTGGGGACACCAAAAATTTTATATACCTTCAGCAGTCCAGTGCAGACATGGAGTGAAAAGACATGAAGGTCAATGTATGTTTTCCAGGAGAAGTGAAAGGATCAGACCCCGCTACCTTTCTTCACACTCTTTTAGCTTAGCCCACCCCTGACATCAATCATCTCCCTACAACAAGGAAGAGATACAGACAAGCACTATGACTTGCTCTATCAACCTGACTACACTGTTAGAAATTCTACTTCGTATTGTCCTTAGAGAACTGAAAGAAAGCAAGAAAATGCTGTAGATCACCTGAAGGTCTTGTTAAAACAAATTACTAGGCCCCACCCTCAGAAATTCTGATTCACCAGGTTTGGGGTGGGGCCCCATAATCTGCAAATCTAACAAGCTCCCAGGTGAGATTAACACTGGACCACACTAGTTTCAATTATTATCATCCTAAAACTTCTTGAACTTTGGTAAATTTTGTCCACAAAGTTCACCCACCAAACAGTAACCAATAATAATTAGGAAGATGGTGTTTACCTCCTTCTTGATATATAGCATGGATTTGAAATGAAGATATAAATTAAAAACAAGTCAGAAAACAGCCCAAGTGTTGGCAGAGTTGGGGCTAGGGAGGAGACATGGTCTGTATCCAGATAATTACTGGGTCTTCAATGTGTCAAGGAGACATTTACAACTATTAGTGACACAGTTATATATATTTTCTAGAAGTTGTGGAGTAGGGCAAAGAAAAAAAGGACATTTTATTTAAAAGATGCCTGTACCCAGATATTTATAGCAGCACAATTCACAATCGCAAAGATGTGGAAACAACCCAAGCCCCCATCAATACATAAGTGGATTAATAAAATGCAGTATATGAACACCATAGAGTACTACTTAGCCATAAAAAAAAAAAAAAAAAGGTGAACTAATACCTCTTGTATTAACCTGGAGGGAACTGGAGACAATTCTTCTAAGAGAAGTATCATAAGAATGGAAAAACAAACACCACATGTACTTACCATTACATTGCAACTAACTGAACAACACTTATGTGCACATATGGAAATAAAACACATCCAAAATCCAGCAGGTGGGAGGCGGGAGGAGGGGATGGGTAAATTCACACTTTACAGGTACAATGCACACTGTGTGGGTGATGAGCACACTTATAACTTTGACTCAAACTGTACAAAAGCAATTTATGTAACCAAAATATTTGTACCTCCATAATACTCTGAAATAATAAAAAAGAAAGTAGTTGTAGGGAAAGGGAATAAAATTTGAAAAAAATTACAAAGTATATAACTAACATAGAAACTTAGCACAAAGAGAAAATGTTGGCCTACTGGTGTAAAACCTTACCTTTGATAATAAATGGGCCTAATTTTTAGTAAAATAACATTAATAAATATTTCCCAAATAAACATTATGACTCTTAGCAGCATAAAAAGTTAATAGCAATGGGAATTCAGTATATTCCCAGATGATAATAATGAGCTACAAAAGGTTAAGAAAACCCAAGACAGCAATACCCAATGATGGAGTCACTGTTTTCTTTTATTTACTAACAGAGAAAGAAGCTTATTTATTTAGTATCATTATGACAGACCCATCCATATATGGAAATAGTAGCTTGTGTTGTTAACTCAAAATACGGTTACAAACCACACATGCTGGGCCACAAAGAAAATCCAGTTTCCTAAAGCAAAAATGCTACCATTTAAAATTACATGCTAGCTAAATTAACAGCTTATAGAGTACAGTTTTCCATTAAACAAAAGACAGTACATGTTTTGGTTTTGTTTATTTTAATTCAATTAACATCAAGTCACTTGAAGTCTACCATGATACCATATCAAAATAAATAAAAACAGAAAAAGTAACCATAAACTGATAAATTTGTCATTAAAATGTAGAACTTCTACACAAAAGAAGACCTTGTAAACAAACTTAAAAAAAAAAAAAAGACAGTCTACAAACTGGAAAAATGTATTTCTCATACACATAACCAATAATGACATAATAGTAAAAGATGGTAGGAGAAAAAGTCTACAAATCAATAAGAAAAAGACAAACAACCCAAAAGAAAAATAGGCAAAAAAATGACCACATAATTAACAAAGGAGAAAACCTTAAATGGTCAATACATAAAAGATGCTCAATGACAACAGTGAGCAGAAAAATGCATATTAAAATAACCCTATGAGATTCACACCTATCAGAATATTTTTTTTAAAAGTCTAACAATATCAATGTTGCCTGGGAGATAGTGAAACAATCTCTTACACTTTCAGGGAAGTAAAGAATTCTCTTCCAAATTGTTGAGCAATTGGGCAATATCAACTAAAACTAAAGATTCTATTTGCTACAATCGAGTAATTTCACCCCATTACACACCATGAGAGTTAAAGAAACTCACAAGGTATACAAAATACTTACACAAGACTATCCATGGCAGCATTGTTATAGCAGAACAAATGGAAAATAACCTAAATGTCCAGCAACAGCACAAAGATAAACAGAGGTATAATAATACAACTGAATATGCTATAGCCCTGAAAATCACTGAACTACAACAGTGGTGCAATGGGCTGAATGGCGTCCCCTCAAAATTCATATGTTGAAGCCCTAACCTCCAGTACCTCAGAATGTGACTATCTTTGGAGATGGGGCCTTTAACAAGCTGATTAAGTTAAATACAGCCATTAGGGTGGGTCCTAATCCAATCTGACTCCTGTCCTTCTAAGAGGAAATTTGGACAACAGAGAGAAACCTGGGATGCTTGCGCACATACCAAATGAGGACCATGTGAGCAAGAAGGTGAACAACTACCTGCCAAGGAGAGAAGCCTCAAAAGAAAGCAAACTTCCCAACACCTTGATTCCAGCCTCCAGAAATGTGAGAAAATAAATTTTTGTTGTTTAAGCCACCTACTCAGTGATATTTTGCTATGGCATCCCTAGAACTAACACAAGTGGTCTCAATCTTAAACATTCAAAAGAATTACCTGGCAGGCTTATAAAAACACAGATTACGGGGCCTTACTCTCACAGTTTCCACTCACCAGGTCAGGAGTAAGACCTGAGACAGAGCTAGCTTCACAGGTATGCTACCAAGTTTAGAAGGGCCCTGCTCTTGGTTTACTGCTTCACTGTCGTCTTCTTGAAATTATTAAGTTTTTGAACAAGGATCCCAGCATTTTCATTTTGTACTGGGCAGCACAAATTATGCATCTGGTGTTGGCCTGAGAATTTGTATTTTTAACAAGTTCCCAAGTGACACTGAGATTGCTAGTCAGGGACCACATTCTGAGAACCACTGAACTATAGCAACATTTCTAGATAAATCTAAAAATAAAATATTGGACAAAAAAAGAGCAAGTTGCAGAAGGACAGGTATAAACAGCATTTATACAGAGTTTTTATTATTGATACATACATATTAAATAAATGTATAAAAACAATTATGGTAAACACCTAATTCAGAATACTTGCTACCTCTGAGGATAGGAAAAGGAAGAAAGAATGAGGGATCAACATCATAGAGATCCTCATCTCTGTACATTCTTTAAGAAATAAAAAATCAAAAACTGAGTAGACATGGTGTGAAATAATCGGTAATATATATATTGGTCTTTGTCCCTGGTTCTTCACAGAGAGCTCCTAAATCCCTTAGAACTTCCTGGGTGACAGAAGCATCTTTTCCTGTAATAAAGCAACTCTTGGTGGGCTCCTGGATGGGGACTGTTGATCAAAAAGACCAACCCATGACTAGAAGCTTGGAACCTTCAGCTCCACTCCATCCCCATCCTCTGGGATGGGGAGAGGGGATAGAGACTGAGATAATAATCAATCATGCCTACCTAATGAAGCCTCCATAAAAATCCCTGAAACTACAAGGTTTGGAGAGGTTCTGGGTTGGTGAACAAGGGTGACACACCCCAACTCCACAAAAGATCCCAAGCTCAGGACCCTGCCAGATCTCACCCTATGTATCTCTTCATTTGGCTGTTCATTTGTATCCTTTATCATATCCTTTGTTAATATAATAAACCAGTAAAGGTGAGTGTTTCCCTGAGTTCTATGAGCTACTCTAACAAATCAATCAAACACACGAAGGAGACAGTGGGAACCTCTGATATGGAGCCAAGTTGGACATAAGTTGTAGGTAACCTACCAGTTGTGACCTGGTATCTGAAGTGGAAGACAATCTTGTGGGACTGAACCCTTAACCTGTGGGATCTGACACTGTCTCCAGGTAGACAATGTCAAAATTAAGTTAAACTGTAGGACACTCAGCTGGTGTCAGACAATTGGTTAGTGTGAGAAAAAGCCCCACACACATTTTGGTGACCAGAGGTGAAATATTCCGTGTTGAATGTGAATGTAGAAGAAAAAGAAGTTGGTTTTTCCTATTTATGCACATAGCAAGAAGGTTGAGACTTGACAGAGCTAGGAAATATTTACATTCCATTATTCTCTGTGGGTTGTTTTTTTTTTGCACTTTTCTATAAAATTAAAACACAAAGAAGTTTGAAAGGAAAAAGAAATGAATCTTAATTTTTATATAATCTGAGTAAATCCTAGTAAAATTCTTCATTTGAAATTAGAAAATTTGCCAGAGAAGAATTTCATAAATTCTATTTATCAAAAAGTCCTTTCATAATCAAGATATAGTTATTTGAAGTTTTACAAACATAATTTTAAAAACAAAATGGATATATATCCATTTTAAATGCAGAACGTGCTCTAAAAATAAGTAAAACACTATGCAAATTAACATACTAAAAATAAGAACTACCATCCTTTGAAAATAATAACTTTACTATACAGGTTAGTGAGACATTAATATCTCTTTTGCATGAAATACCACAAATAAATTTTGAGCTGTTTAGATTAACATAATATATTGGGTGATAAAATTTCTCCAAATCTACAGAAAGTAATATGAAAAAGTTGTATTTCTAAAATACAGAAAATCTATTTGAATTACAATTAAAGAAATAAATACTAAACATTAGAAAGAAAATTTCAATCTAAAAATTTGGAAGAAATGCAAATTTTATAAAGGATGCTTTTAATTATCAACTATCAACAAACAATGAATAACCATGCTGCTGTTCTCATTTTAGTGGGGATATAAAATGGTAAACTTTCTGGAAAGCAATTTGACACATTAATCAAGGACCTTAAAAATACAATTGATGTACACAATTTGATGTAGTAATTTTCTTCCTTGGAATATTCTATGGAAAAGATCAAAATAAGCACAACAAATATTCATGTACAAATATGTTAATCACAATATTATGTATAACAGAAAAATTATAAAAATATTAATAAGTTGTGATATATCTAAATGATAAATGAATTTAATGATATTTATAAATTATATAAAATGAAATAAAAAAGGAAAGTTATATGTTGACTATGGAAAACTATAAAATTAAAAGAAAAAATATGAATGGAAATATATCAAACATTAACAGTCTGTCTTTGGATAATGGGATCATGGGTGATTTGTTTTCTCAGCTTCTTTTCTGTAATGTATATATGTCACTTTTACAATTAGAAAAATCAAAATAGAAAAAAATTAGCACTTACAACTAAAAAACATTTACAACTAAGGTATTAAGGCATTTAATAAAGTATCTTAACTGTTAATTATTTTAATAAATCTTTAATAATTATTTTTACTGAAATATTCATTTCAGTAAAAAGTTAACTGGTAGCTATGAAGAGATAATGTATCTTTCAAACTGGAGACATATTCTTCCAGAACACCTTCGAAGTTTTCTCTATTCTAATAGAGAATGTACCTACATTTGTTCACATGCCTCTACATTTGTTCTAGCTTCAAAGTATCTACATATCCTAAATTGGTTTCTTAATCTATCATTCTAGATCATTATAAATTGAACAACCTGAATCACACATATTCATCAATCTGCCTAATGATAATAGCTGAGACTCCAGGACCTCCAAGTCAGAGCTATTCCCTTTCCATACAATATCTGTTTTACAAACCATATCTCTAAGGAAGGGATCATCCCTTTGATGTTGTAGATGAGTGAACTCAAGAGAGGTTAAGTAACTGTCACACAGCTAGAAAGTGGCAGAACTGCAATTTGAATTTTGATGATTCAACCGCAATACATCACACCACCTTTCAATACAGGTAGCATCCCATAAAATGCCAGGCTTTGCCAATTTAACCCTGCCCTCTAAGAATAAACAAGGACAGAGCTCCACAAAAAGATACAATTATAAAGAAAATGTAACTGAAGAAGCTGTCTACCAATCATGGGAAAGTATTTCAATCATTACTTTGTCTACTTAACTATGGAACACTTTGACCTCACACAACTGAATCAGTTAATCAGAGGCCAGAAATAGGAGAATATAGGTAATCAGGTAAAGTGTTACAGCAAACTGTATTTTTCAGAAATGACCACAGCAATATTGCCAATTCCCTGTGCCCTTCCAGTGGCTTGCTACTCTCTCAGAGGCAGAGACAATTTCCCCTGCAGCTTAAATTGAACAGGTCTTTCTATCAAGGAATAAAATGTCTTAATAGTACTGACTTCCAAACATAAGCTATTTTAATATAAATAGGCAATATAATCCCACACACACCTCCACGCCTTCCTCTCCCCTTAAAACCCAGACACCATACTGTGAGGAAGCCTGGGCCACATGGAAAGACCACATGTAGGTGTTCTGACCAACATCCGATCCCCACACTTGCACGTGAGCAAGCCTTCAGATGATTCTGGCCTTCCTCTTTGAACCACACTGACACAAAGTGTAGAAGTGTAGCAAAGACAAACTATGCCAAATGAACCCTTCAAAATTGCAGACTCATGAGCAAAAGGCATAGAGTCATTGTTTTAAGCCACTAAGTTTTGCAGTGGCTTGTAAAGTAGCAAAAAATAATCAAAACAGGTGTCTTGGACTATACTCACAGCAAGTTAAAGAGTTTAGTGAACTGTAAACTTACATAATAGTTTTCTACAATTATTCTCTTTTTGAATTAGGTGAACCGCACCCCACAACTCCTTTGATTTATGGTTGGTCTCAGGAGATTTGAGCCTTCTGAGCTGCTTGATTCTCCTTTTATAGTCACACTACACACCTTGTTAAAATAAAGTATCACCTTAAAGGTTCATGTTATATCTTTTCAGGGGTAAGTTTTAAGAAAGGATGCCAAGAAACTCCCTTCTAAAAGACAAAATCATTCACGCATATTTTGGCTTATATCACCAAACACACTCATAGAAAATTGTCATCAATTACCAATGCTCTCCAGAGTACAATATTTCCACAAAATATTGTAATGGATAGAGAATATAGAGCAAAATTGTGGGGAGAAACTCCACAGATTTGAGTGGAGAAGAAAGGAAAACTGATATCACACTGCATTTCTGAGGCAGACATCTGTACTCTGCAGATCTGTCCATCAATTTAGGCCAGTGCTTTGGCTTTAATTTTTTTTTTTTTTCCTATAGCTTCACATGCACTTTCTAATCAGCTGAGTTGAAAGAAGTGACAAATTCTCCTTTTTCATGTAAATGATATTTCCATACAGAAAACATTTCAATGATGAGGTTTTCATGAAGCCAACTAAATACAAATAGAACAGAAACACTGAAATCAGTTTATAGCTTTTGAGAAGGAGTTTTAGGATGCTAGTGGCAAATGTCACATTAAAAGTTAGCCAAGGTTAGTTAGTTGCAGAGATTAATGATCAAATGGTATGACCATAATATGTTCCTTGATGATAAAATACCTCAGGCTGGTAATCAAATAGAAATTCCATAAAGATGAGAAAGGAAAAAAAAAAGAAAGAAACTTTGGTTTGTAGATATGGTTTTCATTAGCATAAGATGTTTTTGATAGCATAATGAAGACCAAACTGTTCCTTCCTACTAAATCTAGGTCTATCTAAGCTTTAACCTCCCAATAAAATTTTATTCAGAGTCACACAGGATAGAAAAGATTATTGTCATTATCATTGGCAAAAAATTCCTATATTGCCCTTGAAACTTTTTGAACACAGAGCATATGTACACTGGGTTATTTGCTAAAATACATGTTATATATTATGGATTCAGAGTTCATTGCCAAAACAATTTATATCCAATCCTTTAATGAATATAATATTCTTGAAATACATCAACTTCAGAATTAAAAATGTAAAATGAATCCAAAGGTTTATCTGTAATCTCCTTTTTGAGCGGAAAAAAAACTACAAAAAACTCCAAAAGTATAAAGAACAATGGAAATCAAAGTGAAGGAAGACTTAAAGATATTTATACTTTTTAAATCAATTTTTAAGATGATTCTATCCTCTACAGTTCATATCTGTTGGGTAAAACACCATGGACTCTATTAAGTTTTAAGAGCTTATTTGAATTAATTTGAACAAAACAGTTGAAAATACTCAAAACTGTAAAGCACATTGGTTACAGGAGCATATTTTCTAGATGGATGGGACAAAACAAACTATTCAAACCCAAAAAAGGGAGTAACAAGAGCTAGTAAAAGAATTTGCAACAATTCCTACAACAGAGAAATGTTTACATTAAAACAGAAGTTATCCATGGCCTACAGACCTCTTTTGTCATTAATCTGAATGTGAATATCCCTGGACTTGGCTACAGTTCCCACCATGCCCTACCATGTATTCCGCATATATTTCAATGCTCCCTAAAGAATGTGACTTAGGCCAGCACAGTGGCTCAGGCCTATAGTCCCAGCATTTGGGAAGGCCAAGGCAGGAGAATTGCTTGGCGGGAGTTGGAGACCTGCCTGGACAACAGCAAGACCTTGTCTTTATAAAAAAATTTAGAACTTAGCTGGGTGTAGTGGTACATGTCTGCAGTCCCAGCTACTCTAGAGACTGGGGCAAGAGGATTGCTTGGGCCCACGAGTTCAAGACTGCAGTGAGCTATGATTGGGCCACTGTACTCCAGCCTGGACAACAGAGAAAGACCTTGTCTCTAATAAAAATAAATAAATTAGTGAAATCTACTCCAGACCCAAAGATAGGGGAAGAGAATATCTATTTTATACATTACTACATCCTAAGCCCTTAGTAGTACTATATACATTCAGAATATGTTTGTTGAATGAATTAGAGTCACACAGGATAGAAAAGATTATTATCATTATCATTGGCAAAAAATTCCTATATTGCCCTTGATTAACCTTTTTAAGAAGGGAAATAAAACAAAGGGAGGAAGAAAGAGAACAGATGCCCTGCTGTAAACATGAGTAAACAGAAAAGAAAGTTCAAACTATAAAATACAATTGTTTCCCAAGAAAACAATTTTCAGTTAAATTTCCTGACCACTAACAAACCAGAACCCTGGCATTATTTCCCTATGAAAATCATTTAGAAAACACCGAGCGGCTCAAAATGCTGCTGGAACCTCTAAATATAGAACATAAGAGAGGACATATGCATATAACAACTAAGAACAAAAACTATAGTAAAAGAAACAAGAAAATTAAAATGGTACACTAGAAAATAGCTATTTAACACAAAAGAAGGCAATAATGGAGGAACAGAGAAAGAAAAAAGAAATAAGACATGCAGAATTCAAGTAGCAAAATGGCAGGTATAAATCTTACCTGATCAGTAATTACATTAAAGGTTAATGGATGAAAAGGCATAGATTGGCAGAATAAATAAGAAAACATGATTCAACTATATGCTATCTACAAGAGATATACTTTGTTTCAAAGATATAATAGGTTGAAAGTAAAAGAATGGAAAAAATGTACCATACAAACAGTAATCAAAAGAGACTTGCATTGACTATACTACTATTAGACAAAATTGAAATTAAGAAAAAAATTATAACTAGAGACAAAGAAGGACATATTATAATAATAAAAAGGTAAATCTATGAGGAAGACGTAACAATTATAAACATTTATGATAGAATAAGACAATCCCAAACTACATGAAGCAAAAGCTGACAAAACTGAAGGAATACATAAGACAATAATAAGAGAGACTTCAATACCCAACTTTCAAAATGGCTACAACTAGGCATAAGATCAAAAACAAACCAGAAGACTCCAACACCACTATAAACCAACTAGACCTAACAGACAGGCATTCATAGAATAAGACATTCAACAACAGAATATATTCTTTTCAAGTGTACACAGAACATTCTCCAGGATAGACCAGATGTTAGGCCATAAAACAAGTCTAAATTTAAAGGGAATAAAATCATACAAAGTATGCTCTCTAACCAGGATAAATTTAAATTAGAAATCAACAACAGAAGGAAATTTGGGGCATTAATAAAGATGTGGAAACTAAACCACACACTTCTAAATAAGCAATGGGTAAAAGATCAAAAGGGAAATTAGAAAATACTTTGTCTTGAATGAAAATGAAAACACAACATACCAAAACTTAAAGGATACAGCTAGAGAGGTGCTCACAGGGAAATTTATAGTTAAAAATCCTTAAATTAAAAAGGAGCATCTTAAACAAATAACCTAAACTTCCAATTTAATAAACTAGAGGAAAAATAGCAAACTAAATCAAAAGCAAGCAGAAGAAATAAAATAATAAAGATTAAAGCAAACACTAATGAAATAGAGAAGAGAAAAACGAGAGAAAATTAACAAAGTCAAAAGTTGGTTCTTTAAAAAGATTAACAAAATTAACAATCTTTAGCTAGACAGATCACAAAAAAAAGAAAGAAGAGAGGACATCACTATTGACCTTATAGAAACAAAAGGATTATAAGGGAATATCATGAACGGCATGCCAACAAATTAATTATTAATAGATAACCTAGAAAAAACAGATGAATCCAAGAAAGACACAGACTGCTGAAACTGACTCAAGAAGAAAGAGGACATCTAAATGGACCTATAACAACTGATGATAATGAATTAATAATCAAAAAAACTTCCCACAAAGCAAAGCCCATATTCACCTTCACTGGTGAAGTCCACCAAGTATTTAAAAGAAGTAACACCAATATTTCACAAACTCTTCCAAAAAATTTAAGAGAATACTTCTCAACTCATTCTATGAGGCTAAAATTTTCTTGAAACCAAAACCAGGTAAAAGACATCTCAAGAAATCTAGAGACCAGTATCCCTTATAAATATATAAATAAAAAATTCTCAACAAAATACTAGCAACCCAAATCTTAACGTACTAAAACACATGACCAAGTGGTATTTATCCTAGGAATGTAAGGTCCATTCAACAATGGAATTAATCATTGATTCAAACAATAAAATACATATTGGCCGAGCGCGGTGGCTCATGCCTGTAATCCTAGCACTCTGGGAGGCCGAGGCGGGTGGATTGCTCGAGGTCAGGAGTTCGACACCAGCTTGAGCAAGAGCGAGACCCCGTCTCTACTATAAATAGAAAGAAATTAATTGACCAACTAATATATATAGAAAAAATTAGCCGGGCATGGTGGTGCATGCCTGTAGTCCCAGCTACTCGGGAGGCTGAGGCAGCAGGATTGCTTGAGCCCAGGAGTTTGAGGTTGCTGTGAGCTAGGCTGACATGATGGCACTCACTCTAGCCTGGGCAACAAAGTGAGACTCTGTCTCAAAAAATATATATATATATATCATATTAAAAGAGGACAAAAGCCACATGAGCACCTCAAAAGAACAACAAAAAAAGCAACTGACAAAATCCAACATACTTTCATGACCAAAACACTCAAGAAATTAAGAATAGAAAGGAACTTCCTCAACATGATAAAGGGCATCCAGGAAAAATCCATAGCTAACATCATGTATAATGGTAAAAGACTAGAATCTTTCACCCTAAAATCAGGAACAAGGCAAGGATGTTTATTCTTACTACTTTTATTCAATATTATATTGGAGGTTCTAGTCAGGACAACAAATATACACACACACACACACACACACACACATAAGGCATCCAGAATGGAAAGGAAGAAGTAAAAATACTTCTTTTGCAAATTACATAATCTTGTATATGGGAATTCCTAAGGAATCCAATAAAACTATTAGAACTAATAAATGAGTTTAGCAAGTTTGCAGATGAAAAAAATCAATATACAAAAGTCAACAGTATTTCTATACACTAGCGATGTACAATGGAAAATGAAATTAAGAAAATAATTCCATTTCAAATAGCATCAAAAAGAATAAAATACTTAGGAATAAATTTAACAAAAAAAAAATAGAAAACTTACACTCTGAAAATTACAAAGCATTGTTGAAAGATTATTGTTGTTGTTGAAAGATATTAAAGAAATAAATGAAAAGACATTCCATGACCATAGATCAGAGGACTTAATATTGTTATCCCCAGTAATGAGCCTCTTTTTGTGATGTTATTGAGAAATACAAATAAAATCCTAAGCCCCTCAATGAACAGAACCAACTTCCCCTTGACCACGAGGACCCTAGTGAAACCTTCAAACTGAAATCCTGGCATGACAGGAGTGAGAAGGTCAGATGTGCCTCCTTATACCCATTTCTTGGCTAACTGCTGTCAGGCTTTCTTCCCTAAGAGTTAAACAGAACCAGCCCTTTGGAAAAAACCGATTTCAATCAACTGCCTAATGCTGCTCCTCCCATTTTTTGGTTTCAGCACAATAACTGACCAGCATTCCTTCCTGATAATAGACCACCCACCACGGAGTTGTTCTGACCAGTCTATGGATGATGTGCGAAGAGGGCTTTTGTGTTCTCTGCCTCACCTTTTGATGTCAGAGAGCCAAAAACTCGGATCATGTTAAGACCTCGGATCATGCTAAGACCTCCATTTTCTGAACATAGACCCCGTGAAGTAGCATGAAGCTCAATTTCACATGTGTTTCTCCTTCCATAAATATTCAAGACACCTCCTTCAGCCTATTAAATATGTCTATTCAGCCAACCCGCTCAGCATAAATTTCTGTACCTTTATCCCATACTCGAAGCATTGGCCTTTAGGTTTTGGCCAGAACCTGCTTCCCATGGGCAGGTTATGGTATCCTCTTTTAGGATTAAAGCCTTCTTTCTAAAGTTATAGAATGGTGATTTTTTGCTCACCATTATTGATCATTTATATAACTTCTTGGGAGAAATATGTATTCAGATACCTCACTTCCTAATTGGGTTGTCTTTTTATTGTCTCATTTTTTGTCACCCAGGCAGGAGTGCAGTGGCTGGAACATAGCCCACTGCAGCCTCAACTTCATGGTCTCAAAAAATCCTCCTGCCTCAGGCTCCTGACTAGCGGGTATTATAGGTGCAAGCCACTGAGCTCAGCTAATTTTTTTTTTTATTTTTGTATAGATGGGGTCTTGCTTTACTGCCTAGGCTGGTCCCAAACTCCTAGGCACAAGCAATCTTCCTGCCTCATCCTTGAAAAGTGGTGGGTGGTGTGAGCCACCACACCCACCCAGACTGTCTTTTTATTGTTGAGTTGTAATAGTTTTAATATATTGTGGATACAAGTTCTTTATCACTTATGTCATTTGCAAATATATTCTCCCATTCAATGGGTTCTCTTTTCACTTTCTTGATGGTATCCTTTGAAGCACAAAAGTTTTACATTTTGATGAAGCCCAATTTACCTATTTTTTCCTTTCTCATTTGTACTTTTGGTGTGATATCTGCATAGTAGGTGTTTGCTAGCTTCACTACACTAAGATGTCTCCATATTTCAGTACAACTGAATCCCAAGTTAAGTAAAAAGGATAGGTAAAATGAGAGGAGTAAAGTTTCAAAGGTTGGACATGGTGATATGCTTTCATTTATGCATTTAAAAGAATATACTTTTGTATTAATAGTAAATGTGGAAGTCTTTTAATAACAACCTAAGTTGCTAGTTCCTAATATTGAACAAATTCACCATGTAACATCTCCCTTCTGACTCCCAGACTATTGAACACTGATGATGAAAAGGGAAATGTGGTAGTTGGTTCCAATAAAAATGTATGCTTATAGTCTTGGCTAGAAATTCTTTCTATAGGAAAATTCTTGCTGTTTTATTCTTTGGCCATAAGAGTTGCTTCAAATCTTTCTCTTTCAACACTATCTCTGCCTCCTTAACTCTTAGCATGATCCCTCTTTTCCTTCAATAAACTTGCTAGATTATTTAATATGAGCCTCTGATCTCCTCCTGTAACCTGTAAGTATATACTCACCCCACATATTTTCTTTCCTTCCTAATTCACTATATGGTTTTCTTTTTCTCTCAAAGTTTAGCCCACACAGCTAAGCAATCCCCTGCTACCTCCTTTCAGACAGAGAGGCACTAATTATTCCCTCTTTAAAATCTTCAGACTCTTTTCTATCATCAGTGTCTTTGTAGTTATTGATAAGTCCATTCATTTACCTCAATCATTAAAGTTCTGTGCCTTAATGCATTGAATTTTCACTTCAACTTTCTCTACCAAATTTCTTCAAAACTGTCTGCATCGTTATGTCCATTTTCTTGAATTCAAATTTACTCTTCAGTCCAGATTCTAATCATACCACTCTGCTAAAGTCATCTGTTTACTATCCCACCTTTCAAACTTTCTTGTTTTGACTTCCGTGATAGTACTCTATAGTCCAGGGGTCCTCAAACTGTGGCCCATGGGCCACATGTGGGCCGCTGAGGACATTTATCCAGCACGCCCGGTGTTTTTGCCTCCACTGCCTGTCCTGCTTAGCAGCTGACTCGTCCCGGCCCCACAGTGCGCATGTGTGGAATGTGCGCCGCACTCTCCAACAGCCCGCCAATGGCCAGAGGAACAGTGAACTGGCCCCCTGTTTAAAAAGTTTGAGGACCCCTGCTTCCTGCTCTCTGGTCTTATTTCTCTCCATCTTTCAAAGAAATCTCCCTCATCCCAGTACCAACTAAATGCACGCATTCTTCAATGTGTTGTCACTGTATTTGCAACTGTAGTTAATATATTTTCCCAAAACCCACTTCTTCTGTCTTCTTTATCCCGCTCTATCAAATGTTCAACCCAATCTACATCTTTAATCAAGTCAGCCCTCCCACAAACCAACTTGTTACCAGCCTCTGAGTGGAGGTTTTTCCAAGTTCTTGGTGTTAGTCAGGAAAAGAATTTCAGGATGCACCATGTAAGCCAACCATGCAACAGCTTTTACTGAAAGTGAAAGTACACTCTCAGGGAGGAGCACAGGCAAGCTCAAAAGAGAGCAGCTGAACTGAGAGGAAGTGGTTTTAGATCTTTTGTAGTCTTACTAACTAAGGGGAGGACTATTCAAGGCTAAGGAGTTGGCTTTTATTAAGAATTTGGGTAGTGATTCCTGGAATTGGGTTCCCTCCTATTTTCATACTTTATATGGTTGTTTTAGAACTGTCATGGCAATTTGAAGGGAGGAGAAATTTTAAAACCACAATGTAAATGATATTGTAATTAGCTAAAATTCACATAAGGTGGCAGAGATAGCTGACAAGCCAGTTGAAGCCAGGTCGTGCCTGTGGTTAGCAGCCCTTCTAGTTAGCTTCTGCTTGGGGATTGTTTACGTTTTTTTTTTTTTTTTTTTGTTTTTTTTTTTGAGACAGAGTCTCGGTTTGTTGTCCAGGCTAGAGTGAGTGCCGTGGCGTCAGCCTAGCTCACAGCAACCTCAAACTCCTGGGCTCGAGCGATCCTTCTGCCTCAGCCTCCCGAGTAGCTGGGACTACAGGCATGCGCCACCATGCCCGGCTAATTTTTTTTTTTATATATATATATCAGTTGGCCAATTAATTTCTTTTCTATTTATAGTACAGACAGGGTCTCGCTCTTGCTCAGGCTGGTTTTGAACTCCTGACCTTGAGCAATCCGCCCGCCTCGGCCTCCCAAGAGCTAGGATTACAGGCGTGAGCCACCGCGCCCGGCCGGGATTGTTTACGTTTAACACCAACATCCAATTTTCAATCCCCTGCATCTGGCCTCACCCTAGCTCTTAGTCTCCTTCATTAAAAATATTGCCTATCTGAACTCTTGATCATCCCCCAGTCTTCCCCTCTTCAGTAAGTCAGAATTCTCTGCTTCCAGTTGCTCAAATTACAACTTGCTATCATCCTGCTCTCTTTCTCTCACACCCCATATTCGATCTGTGATAATATCCCAATTCTGTATCAATAACACATATCCAGAACTAACGATTTCTTGTCACTTCCACTGCCACCATCCTATACATGCCACCACCACCTCTGGTTAATGCCTCGACTGTTCCATTGTCCTCTTTTCTGGTGTCTCTACATTTGACCTATAGTCTATTTTAATCTAAATGGCCAAAGTATTCCTTTTAAAATATAGATGATACAAGTGAATCTACCATTTGATCCAGCAATCCCATTGCTGGGCATCTACCCAAAAGATCCAATGACACTCTACAAAAAAGACACCTGCACTCGAATGTTTATAGCAGCACAATTCATAATTGCAAGACTGTAGAAACAGCCCAAGTGCCCATCAATCCAAGAATGGATTAATAAAATGTGGTATATGTATACCATGGAGTACTATTCAGCTCTAAGAAACAACGGTGATATAACACATCTTATATTTTCCTGGTTAGAGCTGGAACCCATACTACTAAGTGAAGTATCCCAAGAATGGAAAAACAAGCACCACATATACTCACAAGCAAACTGTTATTAACTGAGCAGCACCTAAGTGGACACATAGGTACTACAGTAATAGTGTATTGGGCAGGTGGGAGGGGGGAAGGGGCTGGTATATACATACATAATGAGTGAGATGTGCACCATGTGGGGGATGGTCATGCTGGAAACTCAGACTTGTGGGGGGAGGGGGGAAAGGGCATTTATTGAAACCTTAAAATCTGTACCCCCATAATATGCCGAAATAAAAAAAAAGTTAAAAAAATAAATAAATAAAATAAAATATAGATGAGATCAGTCACTCCTCTGCTTAAACTCCTCTGGCTTTCCATATCATTGTGTATAAGCCAAAGCCCCATCAATGGCTTAGAAGGCCCGATCCCATCGACCCCATGCTCCAGGCTCACCATACATCCTCTCAGGCCTCATCTCTTAGATCACTCCATTACAGACACATTGTCCTCCTCAGACTCCTAAATACAACAGGCATATTCCTTTCTGAGAAATACCCAGATATCCTCATGGCTTATTCTCTCACCTCCTTCAAGTCTTTGTTCATATTATTTACCTTCTCAGTGAGGGCATTCCTGACCATCTTATTTAATATTGCAACGAGCCCCTTATACCACTCTCAATCCCCTGAATACTAATATGAAAAATATTTTTTTTATTTTTCCCATAGTATGTACCCCTCTAAGATAGTACACAATTTACTTATTTTTATTATTGCTTGTCTTCTCTCTCTAGAATGTCACATGAGAGCAGGGATTTTTGATCTATTTTCTTTACCTTCTATAAACCTAGCAACTAAAAAAATGTTTGGCAAATAATATGTAAATTTTGGTTGAATAAATTGCTAGTAGATATTAAGCCTTAATACTATATCAACAGGGTCTTTGTATTTATGATCTTTTTTTAATAAAGAAGTTTATTTGCACAACATGTCATTAGTAGCATTTATTTCAATAATCATGCAATTCATATTTCAACTCAAAAGTTATATGAAGCCCCACATATGAGTCGAGGGGGAGTGAGATGTATACAAATGGACAATAGTCAGACTCAGCCTATGGCAATTGTTTTGCACTCTCACCCTTTACTCATGTATTCCTTTCACACTCTGTTCACAGTCTACCCAAATGTTCTGCTTTGCCTCTAGTTTTCAGTTCTGTCCTGGTATGTTTGACCTTGAGCTAGAACCTGACTTCCTTAACTCATGCTTTAACTCTTCACAATCAAATCACTTTAGCACTCTACCACTTAATTCTGGGCCCATGGTGAGCCCCACCTTTCCCTTTAAACCAGCTGGCTATTAGCTCAGGTAGGCTAGTCACTGGAGACATCGTTTTTCTAGCACACAAATTTGAAACAATGCCTTCTTATTGTCCATACTTAATTATCCATTCTTGACAATTCTGCCACCTTAATCTCATATACAAACCCTCCTTTTCACTCTTATTTTTAACAAATTCAAGTTCGTATTACCACTTGTCTGAATCACCTCAATAGTATTACTCCATTGTCCAAGAAACCAACTGCTTTTGTAACATTCCTAAAATTTAGCCTGATTGTTTGGTTCTCCCACTTAAAAGAGAGGAAGCATGCAGGTTCAAATGAATGGTTGGTTTGAATTCTAGTTCTGATAACTACTTGTCATGAAACCTTGAGCAATTCACTTAACTCCTCTGAGCCTTAGTTTTTCTCTAAAATGAGGGTTGTAATACCTACTAAACAAGACGTGTTATAAATTCATCAGACAACACATAACAGATGTTCTACAACCTTCAAGGGCTATCCACTAACAAATAACATCTTACAAGACAAACCCAATTTTGGACAGTCCAGTCCAATTGCCAACTGCTCCCCCTCTGCTATGCTCCTATGCAGGACCACTGGCGACTCTTCAACCACACACTACAATTAAGATATCCTGCCTTTTTTGTGTTACCTGCTCACTCTAAAATGCCCTTTTCCCAAATCTCCTCACACCATTTTCTGCCAGTTACTTTTGTCCACTTTCTGTCCAGCTCAAGAACCACATCCTTTAACAAACGCCTAATAAGACAACTTTTTTTCCACTGTTTTATTTGTGCCTCTCTTACACCATTTTTTCCCTTCAAGTTATTTATACACTAGTCTTTCTTCCTTATTAGGGCTGGGACTATGTGTTTTATCCACTATACTACTCAGTACCCTGTACTACAAACAGAAGCATTAAAGAAAAATAACAGTGGCACTTAGAATTCTGACATTAATTTCTAATACTGTTCTAAAAATTTATCACAAATAATTTGTATACTCACCTCTTCTACCTACATGTTCACAATGGAAACTGGATAAAAATGTTCAATAAACTGGGACATGTCTAAAGGGAGACATGATTTATTTAAATTATGTAACTGAAACACAAAAAAAGAAATAAGACTTCTATAAGCTTGCTTTATGGGGAATATGATTTTAGTAACAGTTAAATCCTATCAATTCAAAAGGATAAACCTTGTCGCTTTATTTCATTTTAAAAGATAATTTTCACAAATTATCAAATAATTTAATTTCAGAAACACTCAGACATAACAAATGATTATAGACGTGTTCAAAGTGTGGCACAAAGCTAAGTGACAATAAAATTTCCAACGTACTTTATAAAAATTAATCAAAATTGATCACTTTTGCCAGACTGGAGTATATATGTAATTCTTAAATAGTAAACAGAAAAAGAAATAAACAAGCAAATCATACACTATAAAAGGAATGATCAACTAGTCAACTACAGTACTCAAGCACAAAGTGACATTCTGAATGAATAAAAAAGACTGCATTATAGCCTTTTTGTCACACATCTATTCCAGAACATAAGACAAGAGAAAAACCATAGTGATGCATGTAGTATACAGATGCAAGCAAATACAAAGTAAAAGAATGGCTACAAAGATTAGAGAGAGTGGGAAGCACCTGCTTCCCATTAGTCTAATAACCACTGTAAATAGTACCTGTTTCCTTGATTGGAAAAGCTCTGAGTAAGAGAAAATTGCACTATTGCATTAGAATGTGCCCATATATATGCTTATGCCCTCATGTTGTTGTACTGACAGATATTACACGGGTCTCAAAATTCAAGCAAGGCAAATCTCAGTAAGTAACAAGTTCACACTAACAACCCATCCTTGGTAAGGCTCTAAAAGTAAGGATAGATTTGAACATAACTCTGAACACTCAAATTTTAAGTCTTCCCTGTGTCCACACAGCATGCATTTCGAACTGGACTAACTAAGGCCCTTATGCTGTCTGCAGAGAAAGGCAGTGTGATTACTTTGGGTGTAATATCACCTCTCCAGGTATTGAATCCCTGACCTCTCTTAGCATAATAATTAAACCAATTATTTCATATTTTAAAATACATAATTAATGCATACATAAACATTAGATTTAAGCTGTAAGAAGAGAAAAAATATTTTCTTTTCTATCTATGTGCAGTAATAAAGATTACTTGCAGTCAAGTTGACTATCTGTCTCTTTTGGCTTTTTAACCCTTAAGAGTGTTTGAGCTGACAATTAAGAAAGACTTTACTACCAAGTCCAAGTCCCATTACTTCATCTCTTATTATGGACTATGCAATGGCCCTATTTTGTGTCATGAAGCTCTTTGAGGGTCTGATGAACTAAGGGCTCTCTCCACAGAAATACCTACTTATAAGTACATGCAGATATATATATAAGATTTTACATTCTGATGGAGAACTTTCATTTTAGAAGGTTTCCTAGTATCTGATGAACTTTGGCTTGCCTTGCTTACTTTCTCCAAGACTCTGGAAGTGTTTCTAGAGCCTAACTTCATATATTATACTAATTCCTCCCACTTTCATCACTTAGTAAGGTAAAATGTTCATCCTGTACTTTTTCTTTATAATTCTCTTGCAAAGTAGATAACTATATGCATTATGCTGTATTATGTTAGTTGATTTTCTTATTTTCTTTCCCACTGAAATAAGAGCTCCAACTTAAGGCCAGAAACTGCGTCAGATCCTTTTCTACAGTTCCAGCAACTAGTACCAGGCCCTCCTATGGCAAAGAAAGTATTCGTTAAGTATTAATCAATCAAATAAGGCCATGGAGTGATAATTGTTGAAGCTGGGCAATGGGAACATGCAAAATAGGGGAGGGAGTTTGTTACATTCTACTATAATACTGTACCTCCTTTTGTATAAATGTGAAATTCTTTAAATACTGGTGGGAAAAAGTCTTTGTAGAAAAGAAAGACGTATAGGTATATACATCAGTAATCTTTGATAAGACTCTAAAAACAACTTTGACTTGTTTTGCCTCACAAACCTAGTATTAATGAGTAGAAACCAAAATTTTGGCTTCACATAAGAAATAACTCTCTATTAAAAGTGTCTGAAAATAAAGCTGGTTCCAAGGAAGAATGGGAGGGCCCTGCCACTGTGGCTAGTTATATTCAGGCAGTTGGACAGAATTCATTACTAGGTAGGAGATTAAAGCACCAAATGGAAAAAAACAAACGCCAAGGAATCTTCAGATCTTTTGAGTATCTACGAAGAAAGTTTATTATCTACACAGAAATCAAGACAAAGATAGTTACTGATTTCATATTTTTTATAAAGCATCTACAAAGAATGAAGTTTTTACTCAAAACCAATCTCCCTGAAATCCTCGCCCTGCAGTCATTCACTCTGGGCACTCCAGGCTCCTTCAATGTGCCCTGCTGCTTCCTGCCACATGGCCTTTGCACATGCTACTCCCACTGGAATGCTCTTCAGATAGAAGCTAAGGCTCACTTCCTCCGGGAAGGTATTCCTGCCTGACCAGATTGGGTTCTTTTATTATAATACATGCTCTCACTAAACCACATTCTTTTTCTGGAGAGCAGAGACCCCGTATTTTCACTCAGCAGTATATCCCCTGTGCCTGTCACAGGGCCCGACATGTTGTAAGTGCTCAATAAATATCTGTTGAATGGATGGATGAATATGACATTCCCTATGAACTTAGCATTTTCCTAAATTATGATTTAAATGAAATACAAGTCAACTTGCCAAAACATAGCTAAGCTATTTCTTTATCAGAAGTGATTAAACTATCTCCCTAGAGGTTAAGGACAATAAGAAAGTAGTTAGCTAGCTCCCAAGGCAATATTTTTATACTTGCTTCACTATGAAAGTACAACACATTTTCAATAACTTTTAGCTTCACAATACACAAAAGAAATTTATTTCCCAGAACTCTTTTAAGATTCTGACAAGCCAAATGATTCTGAAGTCAAACTGTGGTTATTAAGCTGAAAGAATATATTGTATAAATGTGAAGTTTAATGAGGACGTTTAGGTAATGAAGAAGTAGTCAGAGATTCAGGACAGATGGACAACCATCAGGTCATATAAAATATTTCCAAATGTGTGTTTGAAGAAAGATATGAAAATGCCCAAGATAGGAATAATTTGTGTTGCTAAGAAACGCTAAGATTGATGAGTAAACAGTCTCTCTTACAAAGGCCAACTAAAATCATCTCATTTATCAGTGTAATTCTTTTTAATGATTATTCAATTTATAAAACCTTTATAAAATAAACTAAACCAAAAGGAAGGCAAAAATTTTCACACTCAGAAACCACTAATGTATATAATGTGTACAGGGACATTTAGAGTGATATTTTATTGACTTCCATCAAAAGTATTTTTTAGGACAAAGTTACAAGATCCTACTTTTAGAATGAAGATTATGAGTGAAAAAAATATCCTATTAAATTAGTAAAAGCAAAAAAAAAATTCTACACATACCAAAACTATCATTATAGCTAATATACAAAATATTTCAAATTCCAAATAAATAAATTCTAATAAAGCTGAACAACACTATGACTCATGACTAGTTTATTCTTGTTTTAATTTTGGAAAAATTACCCATTCCCAGATTATTCAGAACTCCGTATTACCTGATAAATTTGAATTTGAGCCACACTCCAGCATTGCACCATGTTGAAATCCCTTAGGTTCGAGCCTACTTCTTTTAACCTTTAGCTTTAATTTGGGACCCAAGATGAACTTTCACCCAGACCTACATTTTCACCCAGGTCACCCTCACCATTATTTGTGCCAACCTTGGAGCTCAGTCTTTCCTCCACTTCAGAGACAAATTACAAACTAAAGAAAAGATGAAGGGAAGCCGTCAGAATGAATAATGAGCTCCAAAGAATGATTGTTTTTTAATGAAATAAATAAAATTTATCTTGGAGAGGTTTGAATGTGGAAAAGGCTTAGCCTGGTGCCTTACATATGTCAAATACTACAAAACTGGAACTATTATTATTACTGTGCTTTAGTTTTGTAAACTGGTTTCCTCTGATATTAAGGAATCATGTATTAAGTGATTTATTAGCATTCCAAATCTACAAATTAGAAAACACAAGACTCTAAGAATCATTTAACTCTTTATTATGAAAATTTTCAAATAAACACAACAGTCAGGAGGAGAGTTTAATGAACCACCATCATCCAGCTTCAACAACTATTATCACTATCTATTTTATCTATAGGAAATCTATTCTTGAAAAACACCAAAGTATATTGAATTGAGACATTTGAGACATTCTTTTAAAACTGTGCCCAACATGTTGACTGTGCAGAAATGATGGGTTTCATGCAAAAACTTTATTTTTGTCTCTAACTGGTCTATTAAACCTATGTAGTGATAAACCAACCCCTACCCCAGAGTAAAAACTCAAGTAATCCTCATTGACTTTTCCTGTCCCTCATAGTAACAGAAAATCATATGGCCACTTTAAATGGTTAAGTCTCAGTTCACTCATTTTAAATGACTGGTTTGAAATAGATAATTGGGAAAAACTGAATGTGTACTATATATTACACATTATTGTACCAGTGGTAAAGATCTGGATGTGATATGGTATTAGGATGACATAGGAGAGCATTTTAATTCTTAGGATAAACAAGATGAAGTATCTAGGGGTAAAACATATTTTTCAAATGATTCAGCCCCACTCACTGCCCAAAAATGTATATATCCAATATATACTTGTGGCTGAATCTTAACAACTGGTAAACACTATAAGGTGCTTATTATAAATTACTATTTCAACATCTGTATGTTTGAAATTTTTCAAAATAAAAAGACTAGACCCAAATAATAATCAAAACTCCAAAGTACATTTAACATTAAATCTGTGTTCTTCACTCAGCTGGGGCCTGCCCAGAGGTGGCCACTCTCGGTGAAGCAAGGAGCAGGATCCTCTTCTTCTTGCCAAGAAGTTACTCTGCTGACATCTTCCTGAGTTTTCTGGGCCTAACGGGATCAAGGGAAGGGAAGGGAGGAAGGTCAGGCATATAGGGAATTTCTTATTTGACTGCTACTTATAGCAAAATAATCTAGGGACATATGGACATGGTAAGTGTTTAAAGATGATTCTTTGAGTAATGGGTACTCCAAAAGCCCCAATTCCAGATTCTACCACTATACAATATATACATGTGATAGAATTTAACTTGAATCCCTTAAATCTATTAAAAGTTTTAAGAAGTGGGGGGAAGATGTTTTTCCTTTCTTGGGCAGCTTATATGCATTGTCCCAAGGATGTGATCCTCCAATTGCAAATATCCTGCCAGAGACACTGCTCTCCCTCAGCTAACAGCTCTCTCCTAATGTCTCCTTAGCCTCTGACCCCTAGCTGTACACCCCACAGCCCTTTACTGCTGGGATCCTCTTGCTGTGGCAGAAGATTTCCTTTGGCAGGATCCCTTTTCAAATGACACCAGGTTAATATATTTGTTGACAGAGAGGACTGCAATTACTTCTCAATGCTACTGCTATAGAAGATTTAGCTTTCCAGGCATGAGTCAAGCACCAGTCTCTTGTGATAACAACTGTAGGACCCATATATGTTAGTTGAAATTCCTCCCACTAGACTTTACAAAAGATTCAGATGCCCCTAACTTGCGGGAGATGAAGGCAAAACACACAGCACCCCAATGACATTGCAGACAAATTCTCCTGACAAAATCTTTCCCCCTTTTTTACATCTTCTATGTAAGTGAAGGTATTTAAAGCTCACAAAACAAGCTTTCCATAATTCTGCATATGGTCTAGCACTTCCTTTGGATATAGAAGTATGTATTGAATATTGGTACATCAATTTAAAGTTCCCATTTATCATTCTGTTATCCCAGGAACTCTATTAATGGTGTAGTATCTATCTATATCTTGGAATAGATAATAGATGTTGTAAGGACTAATGGCTTCTTACATACAAAGCTTATACAACAGTATTTGGGCATACAGTAAGCTCTTACTTAATGTTACCTATTGTGATTATTATAGAGTTATCTTTTTAAAAAATTTTAAAATTTGCCCAGGAGCAATGGCTCATGCCTATAATCTTAGCACTTTGGGAGGGCAAACAAGGAGGAACACGAGGACAGGAGTTTGAGACCAGCCAAAGCAACATACTAAGACCCCAACTACAAAAAAAATAGTTAGGCATGGTGGCACATGCCTGTAGTCCTAGATACTTGGGAGGCTGAGGTGGGAGAATCACTTGCGCCCAGAAGTTCAAAGCTGCAATGAGCTATGATCATGCCACCACACTCCAGGCTGGATGACAGAGCAAGACCCTGTCTCTAAAAAATAAATAAAATATATTTTTTTTAAATTTAGAAACAAGCATTAGCAAGAATATGGAGAAACTGGAACTCTTGTGCACTGCTGGTGGGAATGCAAAATGGTAAAGCTACTATGAGAAACAGCCTACCAGTTCCTCAAAAAATAAAAACAGAATTACCATATGATTCAGCAATTCTACTTCTGGATATATATCTCAAAATAATTGAAAGCAGGGACTTGAATAGATTATTTGTACACCTATAGCCACATTCATAGCAGCATTGCGCACAACAGCTAAAACACAGAAGTGTCCATGGATGGATGAATGTATAAATAACATGGTGTAGATATACAATGGATCATTTATTCAAACTTAAAAAGGAAGGAAATTCTGACATATGCTTCAACATGGGTGAACCCTGAAGACATCATACTAAGTAAAATAAACCAGTCACAATAGGATAAATACTGTATAATTTCACTTATATGAGGTACTTAGGGTAGTCAAAGTCATAAAAACAGGAAGAATACTAGTTGCCAGGGACTAGGGGTAGGTGGGAATAAGCAGTGTTGCTTAATGGTTTCAGTTGCAGTTGAGGAAGATGAAAAAGTTCTGGACATGGATGGTTGTGATAGTTGCACAACAATGGGAATGTATTTAATGCCACTGATGAACAGTATACTTTAAAATAGCTAAAACAGTAAATTTTAAGTTATGTATATTTAACCACAATAAAAAATATTTTTTAAAAAACTGCCTATAATTAAATAGTCAAAGGATACAAAATTGTATCAAAAATATAAACGAATGAGTAAGGAAATACATTAATGCCAGTACTATCCTATGATCCCACAATCCCATTCCTAGATACACACCCACAAAGAACTTCCACATAAGGCCATATTGAAATAGTGTGAGGATGTTTATCACAGCATTGTTTCTAAGTGGTACTGGAGGCAACCCACACATCCATTACCTGAATAACTTAGATGTAAACCAAACTATGTTTAGAAGTAATTAGCTAGAGATACATACCACCACTTGGCCTAAACCAAAAACAGTGTCAAGTGAAAAAAACAAAGCTCAAGGTTTGAATCTAAGATAATTACCACACATGAACTATATTTTTCAAAGATACGTGCCAATCCAAGGGAATATACCAAACACATGTGAGTCAAGGTCTGCTGAAAGAGGTTTAGGTAAGGGTGGAAAATGGGAGTGGGGACTGGGCTTAAAGGAAAAAAATAATACCACAAAACAAGAAAAGGATCTTGTCCAAACCACTGAGGATAGTATGCCATCAGCTAAGGAGGATGATTAATGCAACTCTCTGAATCAAAGTCCCAAAAAATTTTTAGGCACTAACTCCATTCCTTCCCTGAATATCTGTAAATTTTTACTCTGAAGCACTTTCATTTATATAGCATTAAATCTGACCATCTGTTTATGAAAGGCTAGTACACTGGAAAAAAAAAAAGAAATAAAATTGGATTTTTTAGCCAATTGTGATGCCAATGTTTTAATCTTTATTAAAAAAATAACTGATTAAGACTATAAAATCCATCCAATAAGCCATTTTTTAATATTTCAATTACCATTACACAAAATATCACAGCTATGCAATATAACAAAAAAATGTATCTTTAAGAAAATTAACAAACTATAAATTTCCATGCTGATAATTATTTCCTAAGTTGTAGTTCCAAAGACGCCAGTATCACAACTTCATGGAAACATATAGAAACATAGAAACATATCTATCTTATAATATCAAACACAGGATCAGACATAAATGTACTCCTAGGAGGCTGCTTTTAAAAGAACATCCACTTACCAATGCTCAAATGCCTTTTGGACCAAACATAAGTATTAAATGCCAGGTTCCTTAAACTGTGGCCTCACATCACTAATAAAGACCTGTGAGGGCCATTACCTCCCCTCCAGGAAGCATGTCTTTTATTATCTTTTCAGTGCCAGCACAGGTACATCATGGGTCCTCAAGAAATATTTTTTGAAGGGATGACCTGAGCAAATGACAGTAGGTACAAATAAGTGAAAGAGTGTATAAAATTAAGTAATGATGACTTTCGTTATCTGAAGGACTATCTGAAAATACACAGTCAATGAAAGTTGTGCTAAGCAAATCACATTTGGTCTTCCCTGATTTAAACACCCAGATACAAGCCTCTGAGAATCTAAAATGGCAACCACACGCCCAGTGCTCCTCCTCTGCCTACAGTGGCACCCATCTCCACAGTTAGGGCATACTGAAAATATCTGTCTACCATTTGTATACAACCCATTGAGGGCTTTCTTTTCACCCCATGCCACCACAAATGGTACCTGTTATCAATAACAAAACAAACAAACAAAAAAAATCTGTTGACCAAAAGAGGTTAAACTAGAGGACTCTCATAAAAGTTAAAAGCAAATGGAAAGATATGGATTACATCAGAGAATGAGTGGGGTACCAACTCAGAGGGCCCACAGCAATCCCCCTATCTTTACTGAGTGAATATTACATAGAACAAATGAATGGATTCCTTATTTCTATCTGTTCCCAACTATAGAATTACAGCCATGCAGAAAAACGTCTCTTAGAGGAGCATGATGCCTACAGCGGGCAATACACTCTTACACATAATCTTATTCCCTCAACGTGCCACACTAGAGATCAGGGTGAACCTGGTAGATTTATTTGTAGCTTTCTATTTTAAAGACTGGCTCAGTCAGTATTCAATAAATATTTACAAAACATCAACTATGTGCCAAGTCCTAGGCTACTCAGACACAATGGCAGAATCAAAGATGAGAAGATGAGGTCAGCATTCCATGGGTTTACAATGTAGTAGAGGGAGGACTTGACAAATATTCAAAGAACTGTAACATGCTAATAGGAAAAGCACCACAATAAAGAAATGAGAGACTGTGAAGAATAGTTAGGGTTTTGATAGGGAGGGTGAAGATGGGCTTTCAGCAAAGGAAACGGTATTGTCAAAGAAACAGAGGTAAGTACAGGAATGCTGACCAAGACACTGGAGCATGTGTTAAGTATAATTTTCATTTATTTGAAAAAGTAGAATTTCTAGAGGTAATTACAAACGTTATTTATAACTTTATATACAAAGACTACAGATAAAAAAGTGAAATAAGCCAGACACAGAAAGAATAATATTTCATGATCTCACTTATATGTGGAATCATTTATTTTTTTCTTTTTGGTAAAGGTCAAATATACAGAGATAGAGAATAAAACAGTGGCTGCCAACAGCATGGGAGGCCAGAGGAAATGGTAAGATGTAGGTAAAAAGATGTGAGGTAGCAAATATGTACGATGAACAAGTCTACAGATCTCATGTGCAACATGAGGACTATGGTTTATAAAAATTGTATTTAGGATTTTTGCTTAAAAAGTAGATTTTTAACTTCTATTATACACAAAAAAGTAACTATGTGAGATAATAGATATGTTAATTTCCTTCACCGCGGTAACCATTTCATTATCTACATGTATAATAGTGTGTTGTAAACCTCAAATATACATAGTAAAATTTACTCAAAAATAAAAAGCAGAATGTTTCATCCTTATAGTTTATAGTTCTATAGGTTTTGATAAATGTTAATAACATCATGCATCTACCACCACACTTGTTCCCAAATTCCCTTGTGTGGACAACCCCTCTATCAAATCCCCAAAGCCAGCAACCACTGATCCATTTTTTGTCCCTATACTGTCACCTTTTCTGGGGTGTCATATAAATGAAGTCATGCATTATGTGGCCTTCTCAGTCTGACTTATTTCACTTAGTAAAATGTATTTATGATTCATGAGTTAATAGCTTGTTTTTTATTGTTGTATAATATTCCATTGCATGGATATTCCAGTCTGTTATTCAGTAGTTGGAGGATATCTGTGTTTTCCCTCCAATTTTTGGTGTGCATGAATAAAGTTCCTGTATCTGTGCACGGCTTTTTTTGTGTGAGGGATAGGTACATACTTAATTACATGAGAAACTGCCATACTTCTATTTCTTTTTTTTATTTCAGCATATTATGGGGGTACAGATTTTAAGGTTTCAAATAATGCCCTTGCCCCCTCTCCCCCCACAAGTCTGAGCTTCAAGCGTGACCATCCCCCAGATGGTGCACATCTCACTCATTATGTATGTATATACCTACCCTCTTCCCCCTCCCACCCGCCCAACACCCAATTAATGTAGTTCCTATGTGTCCACTTAGGTGCTGCTCAGTTAATACCAGTTTGCTGGTAAGTATATGTGGTGTTTGTTTTTCCATTCTTGGGATACCTCGCTTAGTAGTATGGGTTCCAGCTCTATCCAGGAATATATAAGATGTGCTATGTCACCATTATTTCTTAGAGTTGAATAGTACTCCATGGTATATAAATACACCATATTTTATTAATCCACTCATGAATTGATGGGCACTTGGGTTGTTTCCACAGCTTTGCAATTGTGAATCGTGCTGCTATAAACATTCGAGTGCAAGTGTCTTTTTTGTAGAGTGTCATTGGATCTTTTGGGTAGATGCCCAGTAGTGGGATGGCTGGATCAAATGGTAGATCCACTTGTATCCCTTTACGGTATCTCCATATTGCTTTCCACAGAGGTTGAACTAGTTTGCAGTCCCACCAGCAGTGTAGGAGTGTTCCTATCTCTCTGCATCCACACCAACATCTATTGTTTTGGGACGTTTTGATACGGGCGAATAAGACTGCACAAGGCGGGTCAGTAAGAGCAAGAACTACGGCTGAACTGGCGGTCGGGAAGGCGGCATAGAGGAGACAACGGGGAATCCTGATGACTCATACTTCTATTTCTAAAGTGGCTGTAGCATTTGGAATTCCCACCAGCAACTTACGAAAGTTCCAGTTACTCCACCTTTTAGTCAGTGCTTGATATTGCCAGGTTTTTTGTTTTCATTTTTGTTTTTATGGCATTCTAGTAGGTGTGTAGTGGTATCACCTTGTGGTATTAATTTGCACTTCCTTAACTATTAATAATGCATCTTTTTCTATGTTTAATTGTCATTTAGTAATCAGCTTTAGTGAAGTGTTTAGATATTCTGCCCATTTTATTAGATTGTTCATGTTGTTATTGTGTTTTGAGAGTTTTTGTATATTCTGGATGTAAGTTTTTTCTCAGAAATGTAGTAAGTGTATATATATATATATATATATATATATATATATATATATATATATATATATTCCTAGCCTGTGGCTTGTCACTTCATTCTTTTGATAGGATCTTTCATGTAGAAAACGTTTTTAATTTTAAGAAAGTTCAAATTTACCATTTTTTTTTTGTGGGTCACATTTTTGCTATTTACAAAAACTCTTTGCCTAACCCAATGTCATGCAGATTTTACCTTATGATTTTTGATCAAGGCTTGTGTTCCTTAGTGGAGACAGGTTAGGGTTAGGTCCCTCTGGCACAGCTGTTTTCCCCACCATACACCCTTATGAGCCTCTTTCAAATGTTTCTGTGAATACACCAGGTGGGGTTTATAAAGGAAGAGCCTGCAAGAAGACCTGGTCAATTTCTATGGCCCCCACAGGTTTCACGATGTCCTGCCAGTCCACATTCAGCATTCTAGGCATATAAGGCAAAAGAATTGTACTTTATATCAACTATTATTTATTTCTCAATAGCTTTGTGGTTAAGAGCATAAGCTTTGAGGTCATGAAAAACTGGATTTGAATCCAACTTTAATACTACTAGCTGTGAAGTCTTGGCTGAGTCAGTCACTTAAGAGCCTGCATTTCCTCACTTGGAACAGGGATAAGCAAATCTCCCTTGTATGTTTGTTGTGGGATTAAATACACTGAAGTAAAGCACTGGTGTGGTGATTGTTCAATTTATAGTATTAACAGTTTGTAATATAATTCCATTTGGAAAAGTATTGCTTTACCTAGGGCTTGCCTGTCTTCCTTCCTGGTATTACCCAGGTTTTTATAATGTTTCTGATTGATGAGAATCTTCACAAATCACTAAGGCAGAATTTGCTGCCCAGCAAACATTAGACACCAGCATGGGCACACGATCTAGGGAAATAGCAAGGCCTTATTGACGCGTTGCTTTTGAACCCCATCATAGCTGGTGCCCATGCCTCACCGTACAATGTGGATTTACTCACTGCCTTTATCTCAAATTGGTTCCAATGATTTAACAGTTACACCCACAGATGTCTGTCATGCTTGGAATTACATGCTACCACATTCCCTGTGCACCACGACAAAGAACTTTCATGCAATTTGAATTTGTCTCAAATTGCCTAAGTGTTTACTAATATTGGCGTTATGATTATTCATCAGCTTCATAAAGGTCTGGCTTCTGTTTTTCAGTTTCCCGACTATGAAGTGTGATTGTTCAGTTTTACGCACCCATTCTAGTCATCAATTCCAATACTGAATGAATCAATTGAGTCCCATTATCTACGTTTCCTGGTATATAAGACCAAAGACTTTAGTTTATGAAGTGATATATTTTCCTATACAGCTACCTTATTTCTACGAGGCTGTGTATGGCAAAGTATAGTGGTTAGGAGCACAAATGCTGGAGCAGACTGTTCAGGTTCTAATTTCAGAACCATCATTTACTATGTACGTGACCTTAGACAAGTTACTTAACCCCTCTGGACCTCATCTTTTCCATCTTCATAAAGTGCTTATATACATTAAATGAGTTCATATATGTAAAGCACTGAAAGCAGTTCCTGAAACGTAGTTAAGTGCTAAAGAAGTATTCGCTGCTGTTATTATTATTGTTATACGAATAAAATAAGATGGCACTCCTCTTTTGGGGAAGGGCACAAATAAAATTGTAATCACTGTCCTGCTAGTATTCAGTTCTAAGAACTCAAAGGGGATGCTGATGGCAAGTGGGACTGGGGCTTAGACTGGCATGTGGCAGAGCTGAGGATAGGAAGAACCTTCTTATACCCAGAGCTGTGAGTTTGCTGGATACAAGGCAACATGACATACTGAAAATCATTAGAGGTGTTGGAAAAGAGGAATTACACAAGTTACAAAAACAAGTTAGGGGCATGGTGTGGAGAAGGAGATGGAGGTGAAGGAAGAGTCATGGATATTACAACAGAGGACCACGGGCTAACTGTAGGAGCTAGTCCTAGGTGAATTGTTAGTGTTCCATGAGTGGATTGACTACACTGAAAGCAGCAGGGCAGAACAGCCATGATGACCTAATAACTCTTTTCCCTGTTAAGTTAGGTTTGACATTTCTCTTAATTTTCCTGGTGGAAAGCCTTAGCATGTTCTAATGTATTCCTGAGACAGAAAATAGTTTCCCCTGGCAATTCTTGTTTTTGTTTTTGTTTTGTTTTTCTGATTCTTGTTTTAAAGTGTTACTATTCTATTTTTTTCTTTTGTTGAATACATGTTTGTTTTACCGGCAGTCCAGATTAACAAGCATATAAAGGAAATAGTACATTTTTCTTTTGGCAGAAGATAAACTGTGCAGATTAAAATGCCTCAGTTTAACCTGAAGAAATGGTTTTGATTTACACAAATTTTTAAGACAGAAGAAAAATAAAGACTGTCCAAAGGGATTCTCCTAGCTTTTTTCCAGAACAATTCTCAAAAAACAAAATTCAATATGAAATAACTTCTAAAATTTATTTTTATTTAAAAAAGATCCTAAGTTTTAAATGAACTGCTAGCAATATCATTTTCTTCATTTAAAAGTGCCTATCTCTGAGGGTGGGACATAAATACTTTTTTGAACAAATAATTTAACAAATTAACACACAAAAAAAATCACTTAAAATATTATAACGGGGAAAAGAGTTTTCACTAACATCATCTTTAAATAAACTGTAGTAGATGACATGTTCCTTTTTTTCCTTTTCATATCGCCAGAATTCTCAATGAGTTGCTTTGGCAGTTTTAAGGAATATCAGTCTCTGCTAAGAGACTCTGACATTAATCATGTCTGTGGAGATGGCAATTTCCTTGATGACTGAGTTCTAATAGATGGGCTGGTCTCCAAATCGGAGGAAGATGTGTTCTCTTTTCTTATATCAAGAATTTGTTCAACTGAACTTGCTGGGAGTGGAATATTATGTACAATTTTGCTGGCATTATGCAAAATTGTAAGTACAGTAATATCACGCTCCTTGTCCAGGACCCCAAATTCTTCTTCTCTTGTAACTCCATCTATAGTTCCAATGGTTCTGAGGAAGGAGCCTAAAACTCATCTTCTAGAGGGTCTTGAGGCCCATTATTGTCCCAATCTGCATCTGCTTTTACTTCAGAATCCTTATCACTATCACTGTTGATGGTAATTACAACTGGGGACTGCGAAGTACTGTCTCCATGGTGTTTCTTCTTTTTCCTTTCGTGATGTATGGTTGTATCAGTAGCTATTCCTTTGCAAACTACCTCTACACTCGGGCTCCGGGCCCTTTTTCTCCTCTTGTGTTTTGTCTCTGTGTCTGATGATAGGCTGTCTGAAAAGCTGTCACTCTCATTTTTGTCGTTTTCATCCAATTCTGAGGAAGATTTTTTGTAATCAGTCTCCTTTACTGCAGAAGGACACTGACGAGATGCTTGAGCCACTTCATTAGTATCCTCCAAATGCCGTGCTTTGTATTTTCGTTTCCCTCCAGGTTTTTCATTTCTCCCCTGCTCAAGCCCTGTAGATGAAGTTGTTGACCTGTTACCAGACAGGCTCCTTGATCTGTGCCTTTCATCATAGTTATATTGTCTTTCACTGGTTTTCTCCCTGGCATTGTTTCTTAAAGGGAAGGACTGAATTCCAAATTCTGGATTTGAAGACTGGCTGCAATAATGAGCTCTGGACAGAGGCCTCCTCCCGTAAAATGATTCATAGTCATCCCTGTCCCACATAGATCTGCTTCCATAATCATTTCTTAAATGATAACGATCTCCACTTCTGCTCCGTGATCTTCTTTTACTGTGATCACTACTATGAGATTGTGATCTGCTTGCATTTTCACTACTTAGAGATTGGCTGGAGCTTGACCAACTGCTATCTCTAGTTCTGGATCTCTTTTTGTCTCTTCTCCCTCTAGGTCTACTTTCCCTACTTCTGGACCTTTTGCTTTTCATTCTTTTCTTCCCAGGATGCTTTCTAGAATTGTTATCATATTCACTTCTATTCTGGGAACTTGAATCGGAACTTCTTGATCTTCCCCTTTTCCCATATCTATGGCTGTATGGAGAATATACTCCGTCTCCTCTCAAAGATGAGCTCAAGTCTCTAAACGAGGACGATGTAGATGGTTCCTCTTCCTCCTTTGATGAATCAGGATGATCTTCATTTATTCGCTCATTGTTTCCAAGGAGAGAGAGCAGAGAAGAACACCTACTAAGATCACTATCAGCAGAACTGAAAGGCTGGTCTTGTTCTTGTGTCTCCACTGTCTCCCTTTCTTCCCGAGTGCTTATCTCCTCAGAATCGCAAGACAGCTGAACAATTTCTGGGGTCCTCTCAGCTAGTGGTTTAATAAACCCAACAATGACACAATCATCTAAAGAAGAGGCACTATCATTATTTAAGTCCTCGTTGGTTTGTACTCCTTGTACGTGAGACATGGCTCCCCCTGTGACCAGTTCTTCGTCTGAACTGCCGGAATCATTTAAAAGGGAAGACACAGCAACATGTGCCTGCTCTGAGCTTGTGTAGGATGGTCCCGGTGTCTCATCATCCCATGGTGCCTGACCAACAGTGGCCACATCCATATCTGGCTCTTGGGGCTCAGACTCATCTGGAGATATCGTTATGACCGAAGAGTCAGAATGGCTGCTTTCTTCATTGGAAGGTGCAGGGTAATCATAATTAGCGTGTTGGTCAAACTCTGCCATGTTAAAAGGAGATCGAGCAAAACTGATAAATTCATGCACAAAATGCTCAGTTAGATCTAGAAAAAAAGGTCTTAAATCAGACACAAATGCCTGGCTCTCCAAATCATAGCGAGTAACGTTGGTCATGATGATGAGCTGGACGATATCTACTGAAGGTTCACGAGCTCCTAAAAGGACCATAAGTTCCCGCCTTACCCAGGGGACTATTCTGCGCAGGGAAGCTGGATTTCTATAGAAAAACTCAGCTGAAATATCCCTAGAGCGGCCACCATCTTCGACACTTCTAACTCGAGCACCAGCACGATAGAGAGCTCGTCTAAAATTAATAGCATCTTGCTCTTGAACTGTCATCAAAGATATTTCATGGGCAGTAGTTGGCCTCACTGTTACAAACTCACTCAGTAACTCAGGAATTGCGACATCCCTACCTCTTGTTGAAGTGCCTAACACTTCAAATAGAACTCCAGTATCCGGTGGAGTCATTCTTCTGTTCGCGGTACCACTAGGTACAGACACATTTCGTTCCCTTGTCACAGCTGTATGGGAGCGACGTCGTCGAACAGCAGAACCATCATAGGAAGCCCTTAGGACATACTCCTTGAAGTTATCGTCTGCCCTCACAGAATGGAAGACAGAACCAAAGGGCTGCTTACATAGTGGACACTCGGCTTTCTGTTTGGACCACTCCCGTATACAGCGAAAACAGAACTTATGTAAGCAGCAATTTGGGTAAGATACATTATGGAATCTATCCAAGCATACAGGACACCTAGGCTCAGGAGATGCATCAGCTGCTACGGTCTGCTGGGGTGCGCCAGTGCCAGCTCCCGGTGAACAGCGGTCCATCGTCAATTCCTTGGCGGCTTATCTCATAAGTTGCCTGCGCTGGGGCACTCCTGGCAAGCTCCCCACAGTCCAAAAAGCTAAGTCGGTGTGGACAGGATCTGTCAAGGCATACCTGGCACTTCTCTGCGTACCTGGGGACTTTTCCGCGTATTCTCAGAAGCGGTAGCAGGTGGGGCCGCTTCACCCTCCTTGCAAGAAGGCGAAGAACCCAGCGGCTGCTTCAACTCCAAGCAGGTGCGATTTTTCTGCTTTTTGCCTTGGCTCTCCCGAAAATCTAGGTTAAAACCCTCAAATAATACATGAAATGTATAGAGAAAGAACGTCAGTCTAAAGCGACCTGTTGCGAGCATCTACTAGTCAGTCAGGCATCAACTGTGAGCGCAGCAAACATTCTAGAACTTTAATATTTCACAATTGCTGCAGCTCGAAGCACATAACTGATTGGCTGGTAGGTTATGGTGGGTAACGCATACCATGTGTTTTTTCTTAGAAGCATCATTTAAATCAAGCTACTGCCTTCTCAAGGAACACAGGTTTCTTGAAGAATGACTTAATTAACAAGGATTCCCACAAAGCTCTATCACTGTTATATAAAATAGTGGGTGGTATTCTTGTTTATGCCAAAGATGAACATACAAATGTCTAGCTATATTATGTGGGAACAAATGCGAGGAGCAAACAGTAATTCTTTAGGTGTTAGACGCCAGTATAATGTTTAAACTGTGGATTACCTTTCAAGTAAAGTTTTAAATGTACACGACAGCACATAATCCTGCATTAATATTGCACTGCAACTAGAAAGAAAACCAGTGGAGGAGGCATGTCTATCTCTAGGCCGCCCCTTGGCAATTCTTACAGCCTATCAAATCAGCTTATAGGCTGGGCATGGTATCCATGAGGGTCTGGGGTTCTTTCAAACAGTAACTTCATGGTTGTAAATATAGAGAACTTTAAATCATATTCTGTCTTAGTTTGTTTGAGCTATTATTAAAAAATACCATAAATTGAATAGCTTATAAACAATAGAAACTTATCTGACAGTTTTGAAGGCTGGGAAGTCCAAGATCAAGGCACTGGCAGATTTGGTATTTGGTGAAGATCCACTTCCTGGTTCAAAGTAGGTACCTTCTTACCATGTCCTCATATGGCAGAAAGGAAGAGCTAGCCCTCTGAGTTCTCTTTTATAAGGACACTAATCCCAATCATGATGGCTTTACACTCCCAAAGTCTGGTCTCCTAAAACCATCACCTTGGGGGCTGGGATTTAAACCTATGAATTTGGCGGGGACAAACATTCAGGCTATAGCAGTCTCCAAAACTTGGAAAATAAATAGTAGCTTATAATTCATGGAGATAACAGATGTCAGAAATGACATAAAATTACTGTCATGCACATGCTATTACAATTAAGTGCATACTATGTGCTAAGTGTTACAGCGGTTTTTATCTACCATCTCATTGATCATTGTCATTTGTGCTTTCAGTGTCTTACATGAAGGCTTTGCCTAACCCAAAGACAAGACCATTTACTCTATGTTTGAAGAATTTTATAGTTTTCACTCTTACATTTAGGTCTATAATCCATTTGGTATTAATTTTAATTATAGTATATGGGCTGGGCTCAGTGACTCATACCTGTAATCCCAGAACTTTGGGAGGCCAAGGTAAGAGGATCACTTGAAGCCAGTTCATGACCAGCCTGGGCAACATAATGAGACCCTGTATCTATGAAAAAAAAATTAAAAATTAGCCAGCCATGGTGGTGGTGCACATCTGTAGTCCCAGCTACTCAGGAGGCTGAGGTAAGAGGATCACTTGAGCCCAAGAATTCAAGGTTGCAGTGAGCTATGATCATGTCACTGCACTCTAGCTTAGATGACAGAGCAAGACCCTGTCTCTGAAAAACCATACACATACACACACAGAGAGATATACATGGTGTACAAAAGGGGTCCAACTTTATTCTGCTAGTGGATACAATTATCCCAGCACCATTCATTGAAAAAATTATTCTTTCCCTATTAAATGGTCATGACACCCTTCTCAAAAATCAGTTAAACATAAAAGTCAGAGTTTATTTCTGGACTTCAGTTCTATTCCAATGCCCTATATGTTTATCATTATATCAATATCACCCAGTTTTGAATACTGTAAGCTTTGCAGTAAGTTTTGATATCAGGAAAGGGACTCCTTCACTTTGTTCTTCTTTTTCAAGATTGTCTTGACTATTCTGAGTACCCTGAATTTCCATATAAACATTAGGATCATCTCTGCATTTTCTGAAAAAGAAAAAGGCAGTGAGATTTTGATAGAGATTGCTCTGAATCTGTAGATCACTGGGGGTAGTACTGTCATGTTAACAATATTATGTTCTCTGATCTATGAACATGGCATGTCTTTCCATTTATTTAATTTCTTTCAACAATTTTTGTAGGTTTCAGAGCACACTGTTTTTTACTGCTTTTGTTAAGTTTTCTTATTTGATTTTTTTGATGCTATTGTAAATGGAACTGGTTTCTTAATTTCATTTTTGAATTATTCATTGCTAGGGTATACAATTACAACTGATTGCTGTTATACCTTGTGAACTTGCTGATCTTACGTATGTATTGTAAGATTTTAGTGGACTCCTTAGGATTTTCCATATAGATGATCATGTCATCTACAGAGATAGTTTTACTTCTTATTTCCAATCTGGATGCCTTTATTTCTTTTTCTTCACTAATTATCTTGGCTAGTAGGTCTACTACAATATTAAATAGAATTGTGAGAGTAATATTCTTGCCTTGTTCCTGATCCTAAATGGAAGCACTCACTCTTTTACCATTAAGATGTTAGCAGTGAGTTTTACATGGATACCCTTTACCATGTTGAGAAAATTATCTTTTATTCCTAGTTTGAGTGTTTTATCATTGTCAGATTTTTTCAAATGCTTTTTTCTGCATCTAATGGAATGATATGACCTTGATACCAAAATCTGACTTATGCCCCCACTCTCCAGGTCTTAGTGAGCTGTTGCTTCCATAACAAAATACCATAGACTGGGTGACTCAAACAACAGGAATTTACTTCTCACAGTTCTGGAGGCTGGGAAGATCAAACTACCAATCAATTCAGTTAGCTGGTGAGGGCCCTCTTCCTGGCTTTCAGATGGCTGCTTTCTCACTGTGTTCTCACATCAGGAACAAGAGAGCTTGGGTCTCTTCTTCTTATAAGGACACAAATCCCATCATAGGCACCCCACCCTGATGACCTCATCTAAAGCAAATTACCTTCCAAAGGCCCCACATCCAAATACCATCACATTGAGAGTTAGAGCTTGAACATATGAATTTTCAGGGAACACAAACACTACATAAGACACTCCCCTGCAAAAATGAGCTTTCATAAACATACATTCACAGATCAATAACAAAATATAGGAAATCAAATTCAGCATAATATGAAAAGGATAATATATCAAGACCAAATGGAGTTTAATCACCGAAATGCAAAGACTGGTTTAAGATTCCCAATTCAATCAATACAACTTGCCATATTAATAAATTTTAAAAGAAAAAACAAATGATTCTCCCCAAACATGTAAAATAAGCAATGACAAAATTCAACATTCAGGTACAGTACAATAAATGCTTTCAGCATACTCAGAATAAAAGGCAATTTGCTTTACCTCATATGGGCATCTATAAAAACTTACAGCTAATATCATACATAATAATTAAAAGTCTGAATGTTTCCTCCCTGAGATCAATGTTCTATTTAACATTGCACTAGAGCTCCTATACTGTGCAGTAAACAAAGGAAGACTAACAGACAATAAGATTAGAAAGGAAGAAGTAAAACTGTCTTTATTTGTGATTAACAAGATCATATACCTAGAACATCCTGAGGAATTCACAAAAAAAACACAAAAACTTTTTTTTTTTACAATACAATGGCATTAAATGAAAAAGTTAGCAGAGGAGCAAGATACAAGTTCAACATATAAAAACAATTACCTCTGTATATACTAACAATGACAAATTATAAAATTTATTTTTTAAAAAATAGCATTTTCAATAGCATTTAAAAATATAATACATATACTCTTCACTTAGGATAAATTTAACAAAAGACATAAGAGACCAGCACACTGAAGACTACAAAACATTGCTCAGGGAAATTAAAGTATAACTAAATAAATGGAGGTATACCGTGTTTGTGGTTTGGAATAATTCAGTATCATTTAGATGTCAATGTACCCCTAATTGACCTATAGAATTCAATACAATGGCAATCAAAATTCCTACAAGCATTTTGTATACATGTACAAGTCAATTCTAGAACTGATATGGAAATGGAAAAGACTTAGAATAGCCAAAACAATGTCACAAAAGAAAAACAAAGAACTTATACCATGTGATTTCAAGACTTACTATGAATCAGTCTGCTGACAAGACAGAAATACAGATCAATATAATATAATATAATATGCACCTAGGAAAAAAATACATGTAGACGATTAACTATTTAATGAAAGTTTCAAGGTCACTCAAAGGAAAAGAACATGTGGATATGAAAAAGAATGAATCTTGTTCTTTACCTCATAGTATACACAAAAATTAACTCAAAATGAACCAGAGACCCAACATAAAAGATAAAACTGTAAAATTTTAGAAGAAAATCTTAACAATCTGTAGTTAATCAAAAATTTCTTAGACATAACAAAAAACTAAAAAAAAAGAAAGCACACACCACCAAAAAAAATATCAATAAAGTGGACTTATTCAAAATTTAAATCTTCTCCTCTTTAAAAGGTATCATCACTGAAAGAAAAAGGCAATGTCCAGATCAAGAGAAAATATGTCTGACAAGGACTTCTTTCCAGATATGTAAAGAATTCTTATAACTGAATGACAAGAAACATTTTTTTTTAATGGGCAGAAGATTTTATCAAATAGTTCACAAAGAAGATATATAAATGGCCAGCAAGTAAATAAAAATATCAGTATCACTGGTAATCAGGAAAATGCAAATAAAAACCAAGGTGAGATACCACTACACACCCAACAAGATGTCTGAATTCAAAGGAATTATATCAAGTGCTGGCCAGAATTTGGAACAACTAGAATTTTCATACATTATTAGTGAATATGGTACAATCACTTAAGAAAACAGCTGGGCAGTTTCTTACGAAGTTAAACATAAACTTACCACATGATACAACAATTCTCCTGGGTGACTAACCCAGAGAAATTAAAATATATTTACACAAAGACCCATACCTGAACACTCATGGTAGTGTTATTCATTATAGGCAAAAACTGGATACACTCCAAATGTCTATGAACAGATAAAGGGATAAGCAAACTGTAGCACATTTATACAATGGACCATTATTCTGTAATGAAAAAGAAAACTAAGACACATAATAACAGAGTAAGTCTCAAAAACACCATGTTAAAAAAAGTACATAATGGCCGAGGCGGGCGGATTGCTCAAGGTCAGGAGTTCAAAACCAGCCTGAGCAAGAGCGAGACCCCGTCTCTACTATAAATAGAAAGAAATTAATTGGCCAACTGATATATATATATAAAAAAAATTAGCCGGGCATGGTGGCGCATGCCTGTAGTCCCAGCTACTCGGGAGGCTGAGGCAGAAGGATCACTCAAGCCCAGGAGTTTGAGGTTGCTGTGAGCTAGGTTGACACCACGGCACTCACTCTAGCCTGGGCAACAAAGTGAGACTCTGTCTCCAAAAAAAAAAAAAAAAAAGTACATAATGTATGAGTCTATTCATATGAATTTCTAGAGCAGGCAAAACTAATTCTTAGTGACAAAAATCAGATCAATAGTTGCCTGGAGATGAGGATGAGGAAGGGAGGAGTGATTGCAAAGGAATACAAAAGCTTTTTGAGGAAATGGAAATGTTCTATATCTTGACTGGAGAAGTAGTTACATGAGTGTGTATATGTGTCTAAACCCATTGACTTACACACCTAAAATAAGTGCATTTTATATGTAAATACCAAGTAATACAATTTAAAAATTAAAAAGAAGTAACTTTCAGACATTTGGAAATAATATCATTCCCCAAAGATGCCCATAAAAGACAAATCAAGTTTTAATAAAGATATTGTTTTTTCTTCATTCAATCAATTATGCATTAAGTACCAACCATGCAGCAGAAATGATTCTAAGTCTGGTGGTACAGTAGTAAACAAAAGAGACAAAACACCCTGTACTCAGGAAGCCTCTGTCCTAAAAGAAAAAGACATCATAAAGAAGTAAAGTAATATATACAGTAAATTAGTTTGGGAAGTGTTAATGAGACATAAAGCACTTGGGAGGAGAGGAACATTTTAAATGAGATGGTCAAGGAAAGTCTCACTAGGGATATGATACCTCAATAAAGACCCAAAAAAGATTAAAAAAATAAGCTAAGCAGTTATCTGGGGGGAAAAGTATTCCAGGAAGAGGGAACAGCAAATGCATAGGCCCTGAGACCTTTCAAGGACAAACATGGTGTCAGGCATTGAATACAGGGTAGTAAACAAAGAGTCAAAAATGAGGCTGGGCTGGGAGCAGTGGCTCATGCCTGCAATCTCAGCACTTTCAGAGACCAAGGCAGGAGAACAAGGTCACTTGAAGCCAGGAATTCAAAACCCTGGGCAACATAGCAACACCTCATCTCTACAAAAAACATTTTAAAAATTAGCTGGGCATGGTGTTACACACCTATAGCCCCAGCTACTCAGGAGGCTGTGGTGGGAGGATTACTTGAGCCCAGGACTTCAAGGTTACAGTGAGCTACGATCATGCCACCGTACTCCAGCCTGTTCGACAAAGCAAAACCTCATCGCTTTAAAAAAAAAAAAAAAAAAAAGAGAGAGAGAGAGAGAGATGTTGCAAAGGGAGCAATATCTTAGAGCCTTATAGGCTACTGCAAAAACTAACTTTTACTGTGAGAAAGGAAACAACTGAAGTGGTTGCTGCATTGAGACTAGACTGAAGTGCCGAGTTTCAGGTTGTAATAGGAAGCTCAGAGAAAGTCAGGAGGCTATTATTATAAAATAATCCAAGGAAGAAATCATAGCAGCTTGGACCAAGTAACAATGGAGGTGGTGAGAAGCGATCAGATTGAAATTCTAGATGTATGTTGATGGTAGAGTCAACCTGAACTACTGACAGAGAGCTATGCAGGTAAAACAAAGAGAGAGTCAAAAAGGACTCCAGGGTTTTTGAAGAGAGTTGTCATTAACTTAGATGGAGAAGATTAAAGATGAAACAAGTTTGGGTAAAAACATCAGGTGAGTTTTGAGCATTTTAAGATTCATATATCTTCAAATATTCATATAGAGATGTCACAAGACAATTAGATATGTGTCTGGAGTTCAGAGAAATAAAGTTTTTCTTTTTTGCAAAGTTAAATCAGTGGATATGATGGTATGTGTGAGCGTGAAACTTTCAGGAAATAATCCATACTTGAATTTAAAACATCAGAGTCTCAGCACTGAGACTAATGGACTGTTTGTGTGTTTTCTGATTTACATAAATCCATACAAGTCTGCTAAGCACTTCACACCTTCATTTTTACTTTCACATCTGAAGTACAGCAATATGGACAGATAAGGTGTATATCTAAGATAATAACATGAACAGACACATTCCTGGAGCCATAGCTATTTAAAAGTGACACTAGCATCAAGATACTCATTCTTATTCTAGTAAGGCTTTAAAAAATAATCACTTGTTATGAAACTAATTGCACTGCCAAATGCTTCTTAGGATCATATGTAAAAATCATCTTCTCTACATCTTACTGTTTTAAATCAAGGACAGTAATAGACTTTATGATTAGACTTAGAAGTTTGGTTTTGATGCTTATAACCATCTAAAGCGAGTAACATTTCCAACATGACAGTGCACACTATATCTCTTATAAAGGAAGACACCTTCACTCTAGCCTGGGCAACAAAGCGAGACTGTCTCAAAAAAAAGAAAAGAAAAGAAAGACACCTTGTGAATTACTAAAGAAAAGCACAAATGATAGGTAAAAACACCAAGGTTCAACTAGAATTATAACTCAGCAAGCGTGATTAATTGGTGGTTGAAATCATTTTCTAAAAAGTAAAATTTTCATCTGTCCAAGATGAATAAGCATTACCTCTTCCTATTTATTCCTAATTCCATGGCTTTAATTCTTACAAGCCAGAACGCCTCTCTTCCCATATGATATCCTTCTCTTCTTTCAAGGTTCAGCCCAAACTCAGCCTTCTCCACAAAGCCTGCCCTGAACCTCTGTTCTTTCCACATTCCCACAGCACTGCCACTTTCACATTTAGAGCATCTATGTCATTCTGCCATGAATTAACTTCAGCTATGTACACTAAAGCAGACGCTCCCTGAGGACAGAAAATGTCATAATCATCTTTGCCTTCCATAAAATGCCTAGGGCATACACTACCTTACATATTCTGTTTAAGTATTCACTAAAGGTTTCGTCGACTACACTAAAATCTTATTAACCAGGAAACTGGCCAAATGGACTGAACTCAATGGGATATATGCTTTGGTTTCCTTTCATCACTTCTTCAAACATACTTTTCCTGATCTCACTTCCCCATCTCTCAATAATATCCCAGATAAATCCCACTGCTTCTCAGTCACTCTCAAGTGGCTTCATGGCAGGGTGGCCATCAGTTACAACAAACGAAAAGAGGTTCACCCCTCCATCCTGCATAGTTCCTTCATGTGGAGGATGCATGCTTAGGCTGACCTCTCACTATGCCACCCATAGTCCCCTCATATGGCAAGCAACCCTCTTTGGCAGGATCCATCAAGATAATTCAAGCTTGGTTACCTCCCACCATGTCCGCTTACACCACAAAAAACTCCTGCCTTTTTACCACAGCAGAGGGAAAATTACAGACTCCTCCCATTACTGCCCCACTCAACATGCCATCTCAGCTGGCTCCAGTCATTCTCCCCACCTCCAGGAACAAGTCTATGTTCAGGTTTATGCCCCAAATTCTCAGGAATATATGACATGCTCTCTCAAAAACTCTCTGGAAGGTGGCATTGCAGTATCAGGAAACAAGATTCTGCAGCTCATTAAATATCCAGACAAATTAAATACCAATCTACACTTCTGGCAGACACACCTGGGCTAGAAACAAAAGGTCCATTTGGGGGGAAATGGAAATGCCACAGAATTAACTGCCCACCAGATTAACAACTCTTCACATGACACTTTTAATCTCTCTTTTCTAATTTCTCCTATATGTGGGAAATGGGTGTTGCAGGTGAACCAATTCTACTCTTTTTTACTAAGCTCCACATCCCTCTTTAGAACACAGGGTTACTTACTACCCTTTGCTTTCAGCTTTGAGCTTTAGCTGAAATCCTGAAACAATGAACTCCTAGTCATCATCCTATTATCTAAGATGTAATTCCCCACTTTTCTGTTATAAGGGACCTCTCATTTTAAGCAACTCAATGTGAAATACAGATTTACAAATAAAGCAGGAAGATCTACTGACTAAACACATCAAGGAAAGGTAAAAAAGGAGATTCCTCACCTGGTCACATAAATTTTATCTTATATATTAGTATTATCCATATTTAAAACATCCCTTTTAATTACATGTACATTTAATGAAGATCCAACTACATAAAATGAGGAATATCCACATTAGAATTCAGACTAAAATATACGTTACCTACAAAATAAAATGAAAATAAACTATGTACAACCAAGTCAATAACAGCATATCTACTTAATAGTCAACCTTAGATATATTTTAACTTATTGAGCTTCCTTTAAAAAACTAAATTTATTTTTTAAATTTCTAATAGATATCAGCTATTACATGAAGAACACTCCGATAGGTTCTCTGGCTATAGAAAAATGACTTAGTACAAACCAGTATCTTTTCTTAATTCAAAGTACAGAGACCTACAGACTTGAACTAACAATGCATGGCAGAAATAGGTACAACCACTTTGGAAAAGTTATACATATAAGCATACACCAATCCTATGACAGAATCATTCCACTCTTAGGTATTTCACCCAGCAAAATTAAAATATACGTCCACAGAAAGATTTACACAAAAACTCTATTTACAGCAACTTTATTCACAATAGCCTAAAAACAGGGGAAAAGTCAAATGCTTATTAATAAAAGAATGGTAAACAAATTATGGTAAAATGGAACACCACTCAGAAGCAAAACAGAAAAAGTCAAATGCTCATTAATAAAAGAATGGTAAACAAATTATGGTAAAAATGGAACACTACTCAGAAGCAAAACAGAATGAACCACTAATACAAGCAACAACATGGATAAATCTCAAAAATATTCCATTGGAGAAAAGAAGCAAGATACAAAATAGTATATATACTCTATGATTCCATGTACATGAAGTTCAAGAACAGGCTATGGAAATAGAAATCAGAATAGTGGCTGCCTGTGGAGAAAAGAGGGAAAGATGGATTGAAACAGAGTATAAGAGAACTTCCAGTGGTGATAAAAATGTTCCATTTCTTGAAATGAAGGGTATGGGTGTATACATATGTTGAAATTCATGAACTGTACACTTAAAAATGTGTGTACACGAACCCACTTAAAAATGTGTTAATTTAATGCATTTAAATGCAGTATAATTTATATTGCATATAAATTATACTCAATAAAGTCGATTTTAAATGTCATATCCAATATCTACTTCTAGAGGATGTCAAAGATAGTTAACGTAAAGTGTAATCTCTTACCAAAAAGCTGAAAATAACATTGTTAATAAATCATAAAAACTTATAGCCTAACTCAGATTCTAAACCACAAATCCAAGTCAAAAGTGTTTACCCACTATCACAAGATACAAGTATAATTTTAGCCTATAGACACATCTGTACGGGTTCACAGAATGAACAGAAGTAATCAGCATGTTTTTCATGGAAGGCTCTTACCTAAAGAAAGTGGTCACTTTTGAATATGAACAGAACTTCATGAAAAGACAACTTTTTCCCTCTTATCTAGTATTTTCTATACCTCCTAGCAATCTCTGAGCAGCTCACTAGCTTTTTTCAATAACACCTATTTTTAAATCACTTTTCCTAATCTCTCTTCCCAAATTTTCTCCTTTTCTGAGTAAAAACTCTATCATACAACCTCTTCATTCTTGAATAGCCCTCCTACTTCTTACCTTTTGTGAAACTTCCTCATTTGTTTGCCTGTGACCTGTTGGCTTTTTTTCTCTATACTTTTAAACAATTCGAAAAGTATTTTCCATTTTAACATTGAGTTCGATAATTTCGATAATTTTTACCTGTCCTATCTTCATCACAATATCCCTCACCAAGATGCCAAAGTATTCATGTTTAGGCTACTTTACCACACTATCACCTTAGCTGTGCTTTACTTCACTCTTCCTTGGGGACCAATGACAAAGCCAAAGATCCTGTATCATTTCACTCTATACCTAAAAGAAACATTAACTGGATCGATCATTTGACTCCAAAGCCCTATTGCACAGTTGTCTTTTACATTTAAAAATGCTGCTGCTAAGGCAATGTTCCTAACCAAAGGGCTGAATGTGTCCTTTCCAAGGAGAGGCTATTTTGTTAGAAGGCTGTATCTGTTTGTAAAGCCTATAAACATTTACAGTTCTCATTTTAAAGAGATTCTTGGTATCATTATCCTCTGTTATCACTCTTTTTTATTTATTTACTTGTTTGTGAGACAGAGTCTCACTGTGTTGCCTGGGCTAGAGTGCCATGGCATCAGCAACCTCAAACTCCTGAGCTCAAGCGATCCTACTGCCTCAGCCTTCCAAGTAGCTGGGACTACAGGAATGTGCCACCATGCCTGGCTAATTTTTTCTATATATTTTTAGTTGTCCAATTCATTTCTTTCTATTTTTTTTAGTAGAGATGGGGTCTCACTCAGGCTGGTTTCGAACTCATGGCCTTGAGTGATCCGCTCACCTCAGCCTCCCAGAGTGCTAGGATTACAGGCGTGAGCCACCGCTCAACCTGTTATCACTCTTGTATACCAAACTGGTAGTCATCGGACAGCTTAAACCAGTTCTCTTTCAAGTACTTTTTCTACACATTCTATTTAGAGTAGATCCAATTCAGCTTCTATCAGTTTCTGTGATAGTTCATTATCACCTACCCTTCAGATATGAATTTTATACCACGGCATCACTTATACCTGAAAGGAGTTATATAATACTATGCAATACCAATATCAAAGGCAACCCATTAGATGGTTCAGTTCTAGAGTTCACATATAATATTTGCAAATGAATGCCACTGCTTCAAGAAAGCTCCAATGTCATTCTACAACACCAACATGAAGCCACTGATGTTAAAAGCTGGTAACTTTAAAATCTTCTCATAATGTATATTGGCCTTTCAGATTTCTTTTTTATTTCTTCATTCATCAGACAATCACCGGACAGAAAAGGCCTCTGCACGAAATGAGCCACTAGCTATACTGTAAGACTCTATTTCACTTCTTACTCTAAGACTTTGGATATACCATTTAACTTCTAGTTTGCTCATCAGGAAATTGGTGAACGTGCACCTGCTTTCAAGGTTGTGGAAAGAACAGAATTTATGCCAAGTGTCTTACTCAATGTCTAATATACAGGAGACTTTCAACAGAGGGTCCATGATAATAACAAACCACTCTATTCCACTGATATCCTTACTCCAGCACCTCCAAATCTCAATGTTTTGTCATCTCATAAAGTAATTTGTAATACCTCATCACACAAGGGAGTAGGGGAGGATAAAATTAAATACTCTTTTGATCCCTGATACAAACTAGTTTTAAACACCTGGATTCTCTTCTTCTCTTGATTATACTCAACAAATCAATTAAACAGCTCAAGAACCATCTAAAAGGTTTAACACAGATGCTTTTTTGGAACTGGGCTCTCAAATTCAATAAACACCACCATGCACTCTGCAGTGAAAAACTTTTTAATCTCACTTTTATGAGATGGTTCTCAATTTCAATATGAACAGGTAAATTAAAAATAACTGCAACCTATCAAGCTGTATTTACGTATTCTTCTGTATTGTATTTTGAAAACGGTTTGCCTTAAAAGAAAAAAATAACTGCAATCTACAGTGTTCTATTTAGTTCCTTCCCCCTTATCAAGGGCTTCCATAAAGCCACAAAGAGCTTCTCAAATCCATATTTTTATTAAATATATCTTATCTACAAGATAAAAAGGTGCTTGCTGCTTTATTTAAACACACACAGACACACACACACACACACACACACACAACATGGTCCTTCCTATAGGGACTTATATTTAAAAATGACAAAGTTTTCCAAATGTTAATCATAGTAATTCCAAGTCCAATCCCCAAAGTAGTTCAATTATGGCACAATAAATGAATGACAGGGTAATTTAATTCAAAATCACTGAGTTTTAGGATCTAACCATCTATAAGAACATTCCTTTCATTCCAGATTCAAAAGAGTTTAAGGTATTCAAATGCTACAACACACCTGTCTGTCAGTTACAGGCACTGCTTTCAAGGAAAAAACAGCTTAAAAACCATGAAATGAAATCAATTCCACATAAAGCTATCGTATGATTCTAATCTCCAATCTGACTTGTAAATTAGATGTGTGTAACTTCCACAGTCCAGCAACCTGCAGATCTTTTTCCTAGCAGGATGGCTATGTTAAGTTGCACTGCACTCTGACCAAAGACACGCAGTAATGGCAGTGGCACACTGACAAACTGAATAGTATACGCTTTGAATAAAGATTTCAAGGTAAGTCATGAGGGAACCTTTTTACTCTTTGTAGATGAGCTGTATGAGCTATATAAAATGTAATCTGTGTTTTATATCCTAGGCTGTCAGAGTTTTTGTTGAATGCTAAGATGAAAAAAATGTTGAAGATTTACTGAAGGAAAAATGAGAAAATTCAACTTTGAGAGAATCCACCCACTTCATTTCCCAGCACTGCTTTGAAATCCTCTATTACTAGTATAAATAGATGTATACCAACAGCAGGGACTCTTACCAAATAAAACATTGATTTGGTATAGAGAATATTTGACATTCCAGTTTTCCTATAATTCAATAGTTCTTTAAAAAACAATACATAGGTGTATAGGTTTATTTCCAGTTCATATCTGCTTGCTAAACCATTTTAAATAAATTTAGTTAATAGGTCTGAAAATATTAATTTATGAATTCAACTGTTCTATGTACACTAATACTATACAGTATGATTATCTACTTACTATTGAGTATAAGAGTCTACTCAAAAGGATATTTTCCTAGAAAATTCTGAGTATAACAGCTTTTTGCAAATAGAAACATATTTTTATATGTGAAGGTACAATTTCAAGAATCTCCCAAACACTTCCAGTGAAAATCATAGTCTTTACATTAACCTTTTTAGTAGACAGATGTTTTTCTTTACTATATTTCCCTCAAAGTAAGAGAACCCAATACTAAAAGGTTGTAACTATTTAAGTTTCATAAATAAAAACAGGATTCTTAAAGCTCTATTACCAAAGCCATTACTGTATATCATCATGGAATGATAATACATTACACAATCCCCAAGTAAAGATCAAATTTACTTAAACCCCACCAACCACCACCACCAAAAAAAAGTCTTCTTATTTTTTTTAGTCACGAAGTCCTTGGAATCACAGTAGGGCTTGATGCCATAATGGTGTCACACTCTGCCAGTCATCCAAAGAATATGCCAGACTTCTTTTTCAACTTCTTTGTCTACTAGTGCATCACTGGACCCAGCAGGCAGCTCACCCAATTTCAGTAATGAATTTTGGCTCAGTGTATAATAGATGACAATCCTTATGAAGTATCCAGTTTGTCTTACAGCTGAGAGATTTGAACCTGCTGCAGATGTCACATCTAAATTCTTGAATGGATTGTTATCATCAGTGTCACCTATAAAACAAGACAGTGTCACCAACAGCATTGTCCTAGAAAACATCTATTTCAGCAATGCTAAGCTGTCGGCATTATAACTGATAATCATTTATTTGCCTAAACAAGGGTCAGCAAACTAGAGCCTAGGGGCCAAATTCTTGGCTCCCTATTCTTATATGTCTGTGATCTAAGAATGGTTTTTGTATCTTTAAATGATTAAAAAAAAAGTTTTTAAAAAAGATTAATATTTTGTGACATGCGAAAATTACATTAAATTCAAATTTCAGTCCCATAAGTAAGGCTTTACTGAAACACAACCATGCTCCTTCATTTATGGATTTTTCTACAGCTGCTTTCAGACTATAGTGGCAGACTAGAGCAGGTATAACAGAGACCATATAACCCATAAAGCCTAAAATATTTACTATGTTACTATCTTGTCCTTAGGAAAAGTTTGTCAACCCCTGGCCTAGATGATTTTTTGGTGGGCAGGTAATATTATACCTAGTGTCTGCTGCATGAAGAAACTAAGTGAAAAGACTATAATGTTCCCCTGCCTTACTTCAATCCATTCAATTAAGAAATATTTGTTAAGCCAGGCCTGTTACTCAAATGTATCCAGCTCTAGTCACTTTGTCCTCCCCTTTGGCTCAGCCTTGCCTCAATCCAAGGGATCGATATTTACCTTGGCCAAGAAGAGAACAAAAGCTCAAATTCCAATTCTCCAGTGTTGGTCTATTCCATTTCTCCAAGTTCTCCTGGTTGTGGATTTCTGCTTTATAACAATCATTCTCCGTAATAGACTTCCTGTACTGGATTATGTCTTAAAAGTCTATTTCCTGCCAGAGACCCAATGGCAATGGGCTAAGTCACGGCATTCTTTGAACTGTGTGCCAGCTAATCATCAGTTCTATACCTGCCTCCTGAAAACCACCCTATAAGGTAGATTTGTTTGGGGCCCCTTGTGAACAGCCTGCATATTCCAACAAGCCTCTGGCCTCCAATACTCCTCCTGATCATGACTCCCGCTGGAGTTCATCACTTTCTTTTTATAATTCAAACTTCTCACCTAAGATTAGTTCAACCTTCATAATTGGCCTGTCATCCTGTTACTTGAGCTCAGTTCACACCATAACTAAACACAAGAGCACAACAAAATATAACTCTATATAGACAGATTTCTCAACCTAGAAATACTCAGCTTAAAACATCTCTTATTTTTTAGCACCTGCTCCAAAAGAGAATATACCACCTCTAAGGAGCATCCAGAATCTCCCTTCTCTTTTTTCTCTCCACCATTGCTAGTAAGTAGCCCAAAGTTTTTACATCTGCTTTATCTGAGCATGTTACCTACCCTCCACCCACGGTAACTGTGTCTCCTAAGCATTGCTTCAGAAATGCCTCTCTTATTGCTATTAAAGCTTTAACAACCCAATTACAATTGTGAGGAAAAGAGGGGTTTCCTGCCACTGCTGGACTGCAATGGAGAAACAAGTTTGGATAGATATCTAGGAGCCAAAATAGAATTCCCCCACAGAAAGATGTTAATAGTACACAATGAGGCTAAAATGTCCATAGTATTAATGGTACTACAGAACCTACCTGTAATTCATATTATAATATATTGTTACAAATAATTCACAAACACTTTAATAAATTGTGGATTGACTGCACTAGAAAGTAGCTATGAAATGTCAGGACAGAATAGCCTGGTGTATAGACTTCAGAGAAAACAGCACTTTTTTTTTTTTTTTTTTTTTTCCAAAGAGAAACAAGGTCGTCTCGCCATTGTTGCCCAGGATGGACTCAAACTGTGGGGCTCAAATGATCTCCCTCCCCCCACTACCCCCATCAGCAAAGTGTTTCACTACAACCCTGAAGCAATGGTTCACCTGCCATGGTGAACAGCTCTGAAACTGCATGTATACCTCACAACCAAAAGAGTGATGTCAAGCATGAATTGGCTGCCAGGAATGACAACAACCATAACTCAATTTTGGGCAGCAACCATACAGGTAGCATCAATCTTAAATAAAAATTTTCATTAAAAACACATTCAGGAACCTTCTGCCCATTTGGAAAATGTCACAGAAGTCCAGTGACATCCCCTTACAAACAGGAAAGAAACTAGAGGCATATAATCCATATTCCAAAGGAATATTGAAAAATTAAAAATTTTGAGTATTCGTTTAACTCATCTGATGAGTCTAGCTTCTTCCCTTAAAGAAACCATTGTCAAACTTTTTGTATAAGGACTCCTTTGTGTTTTTAAAAATTACTGAGTCTTCCCAAGAGATTTTGTTTATGTGGGTATTTCATATCTTTTCAAATAATTATTTTTCCAAATAATTATCACTATTTACCATATAAGAAATCAAATGAGAAAAATTTTGAGCATTTACTAATTCATTTTAAAATGTAATATATTGAATAAGACAACACTTTTTGTGAAAAATAATTACTTTCTAAAACAGAAAAAAAGCAGTGAAAAAAATGATACTATTATACAGGTTTTGCAAATTTCTTTTAGCTCTAGCTTAATAGAAGACAGCAGGATTCTCATACCTGCTTCTACATTAAATCAGTTGTGATATGTTGTTTTGACTGAGCTACATGAAAAAAACAGCCTCACACAAATGCATAGTGAGAAAAAATACATGTGATAATAGCTTATTCGATAACTGTAGATGTTCTTTTTTGATAGTACACCAAAACTTGACAATAGGAGTTTCTTAAAAGTTAGTTATAATATGGAATCAAATACATATGAACTTTCTGTATTCTGTTACTTGCTTTTTGAAAGAATCCTTTACCCACAACTTCAAACACTGGTCACTTTGAATATATCAGTTCATTTAGTTATGCAGATATTACAAATATTGACACAACTCATACAATAGCAAAAACTCTCATTCATTAATATCACCACCCATCTCATCAGGAAAATATCTCAAATATTAGGAAGCTGACAACAGCACAGCAGGTAACACAAGTTTTCTAAAATTTTAATTTTCACTTGAGACTTTGAAATTTATTACTGGCAACAAAGAGTGTCAGTTGTTTTCCTTGAAATGACAGGCTCATATTGTTCATTTTCAAGAAAATGATTACCAAATAACTAAGTCTAAATAATCACAGTTTGGTATTCATTCTTTCAAGCAATAATGATGTTGCATGAAAAATGTGGCTAGTTTCACTAGCAACTCAAAAAAAATCACGTAAGGTTTTTCCTCTAGACAAGCAGTATACTCTGGACATGCAGCAGAAGTACTTTTTACATATTTCCTATCTCATCACACCAAATAGTAAAAACAAAGTATACACTCAACGGTCAAGACTTAATAAATTAATACTTGCTACTACTTCATCAAGCAATAACTTTTCACTTTCATCCTAAGTGGAATTAGCTTTTTTTTTTTTTTCTGTGAATGTATGGCAGTGTAGAATACCATGATTACTGGTACAGTTTGGTACCACTACCATTTAATTTCTAAGATGCCACAGTTTTACCTATCATTGCTTTTGCTCCAGCAGAGCAAATATTAGAGCAGTAGAAAAGGCAAAAAGTTAGCACTACTATGATAATAGTCTTTACCTCATGGATCCCCTGAATAGTTTTTACTTCAGTTACCCACATGGGTCTGTACAACACAATTTGAGAACTGATGTCTTAAGGAAACACTGAAAGTTATGAATAAGTTGCCATTCCAAATCCATAGTAAGTATCCACAATCCACAATTAATGAATGTGCTTGTGAATCATAAAAATATATTAAATATCTGCATGAATTCTTTAATTTTAACTCAAAATTGGTCTAATCTGTCCTGAAACTGAATAGAATAAATAACAATAATAAATAACAATAGAAATCAACAGTTAGTGAGTACTTACATGTATTATCTCATTTAATTCTCATACTAACCCTATTAGTTAGCTGTTATACTCAGGCTACAGATGAGTAAAACTGGGGTGAAGTAAGGGGAAGTCACTTGTCCAAGGTCACAATAACCACAACCAATATTTACTGGATTCAAGCATAACAAAGTATTATGGATACCTTAATCTCTTAAGTCTTCACAACATTTTTATTATCCTTTTTTTACTCTTTATTATTCTTTATATCTTTATTACTAATTTTACAGGCCAAAACTTTGAATCAAACAGGTAAAGTACCCTGGCAAAGGTTACCAAGTAGAAAGTAGTGGATAATCTACACACAAATCCAAGTCTGTCTGAGTCCAGAGTACAACAACACTCTGCCTTGCTATAAGTAGATTATTGGTATACAAATAGACTGATAGTTACTAGAGTCTTACATAGTTTAAAAGTCAACTGAACAAGACCTCTATTTAGAAAGATTTTTACTAATTTGATTAACCCTGTCTTCAAATGGAACAAAACCCACTTCCTTTTAAGACGGTACACTCTAGACCTGCAGTCCCCAAACCTGGGGCCTCGGACCAGTACCACCAGTCAGTGGCCTGCCTATTAGGAACCAGATGAACAGCAGGAGGTGAGCAGTCAGGAGCAAGTGAAGTTTCATCTGAATTTACAGCCACTCCCCTTGATTCTGAGAGGAGCATGAACCCTACTGTAAACTGCTCATGTAAGGGATCTAGGTTGCACACTCCCTATGAGAAAGTAATGCCTGATGATCTGAGGTGGAGCTGAGGCAGTGATGCTAGTACTGGGGAGCATCTGCAAATACAAATTATCATTAGCAGAGAGGTTTGACTGCACAGCAAATGCAATGTGCTTGAATCATCCCAAAACCATCCCCTCACCCACGGAAAAATTGTCTTCCATGAAACCAGTCCCTGGTGCCAAAAAGGTTAGGGACCACTGCTCTAGTCAATCCATTTATTCACACTATCTGAATATGACAACAAATTAATGCAACTGAGATTACTCTTAAAAAAAAAAAAAAAAGACTCAAGACTGTCAAGTGATATTACCCCATTTTATAGATGAGAAAACTGAAACTGAGAGAAGTAAAGTAACTTCCCCCAAAGGCATGCTGCTCATAAATCGTAGAGTTAAAAATCAGTCTGGACTTACCCTGAAGCCCAAAATCTTCAGTCACAGTATCTGCATATATTTAAGAATGTCTCAAGCAATAACCTAGGAATTTTTCACGAGGTCTGGCTACAGAACTTGCTGATATTATACTCAATCTACTCAAGGCAATCAAGATATGAATCATCTTGTATCCTAATGACCAAGAGGTGAAAAAGAAAAAAAAACCTGGTGCACAGTGATAATAAAGAGCCATGTTTTCAAGTGCTTTAAGTACAGAACTTATAGGTAATGTTAAACAAAGAAGTAAAATCACTTAGAAAGGCTTTAGCACACATCTCTGTGGCTGAGACAATCCTGCTTCCATTTAAAAACAAACAAAATGCCTAGAAGACGGTATCATCATAGACACACAGGCACTCTACACATTACACAGTAACTTTCAGATGCCAGTAGCCCAGGAATGCTACAAAGCTTAGTAAATTGCAGCAGATATCATTTTCCTAACTTTGCTAAACTCTAATCAGTAAAATTTCCATTTCCAGTTAGGACCTATTGAGGTGGGGTCATGCCCCATGTTTGTTTCTATTTTAAGGGCCTACACTGCAAGATGGTTGCTTAATATTAAACCCTAAGGGGGAAAGAGAAGAAATCAAAGTTTATCCAACTCAATTCACTCTTACAACTTGTAACTCAACTTTTAGGAAGTATAACATCTTGAGATTGGACAGGGGAGTGTGGCTTTAATTTCAAACAAATCGTATTTTCAAGGAGTCCCCACGTTTGACGGGAAGGTGACAAAATGGAAGCTCTGTGGTCTACCACCTAAAACGGCAGGCAGTACAGGGGAGAGATGAGCAATCTTACTCGTCACAGAATACCACACTCTGGATTCCTCCTGCAGCAAAGGGAAAAAGAGACTACAGAGAAACTTTACCTCCTTCCATCAATGATTCCTAGCATAACCAAAAAGAATCACCATCTAGTAATATAAAAGCAGCTGACAGATATACAGAAAAAAAAAATCAAGATTGAGGTCATGTCTCTTGACATGCATCATTTACACTAAGAATTCCCCCACTTATCTGAATTAATTTCATGTACCTCATTTCATTCAGATAATTGAAGTCTTCCTTTTAGAGTTGTAAAGTGTTTACCTCAACATAATTAGTAAACTGTCCACTTAAAAATACCACTACAAAAATTACCACCTCCTCTTCTCTACACATACACATACATTCCACTGTCATTAAAAATACGAGATTTCTGGCCTTCACGGGAAATTTAGTTCAAAAGTCCTCTTTAAAAAAAATAGCACGAGAAATTCTAAAAGAAAAGTTATGGTCATTACCTTTTTAATACAAAGTGTTTGCATTACTTGTTAAAGACATGGTAATTTGGGTGTTCAATACACAACTACTGTTCTGAAACCAAATTAAAGGTTTAGACTACTATAAAGAGTTTGATGACTTGCCTCAATACAATAACTGTGATTGTATGGAGCACAAAATCAAAGAATTCTCATTTTTATGAGCAGGCATTTAAGGTCCTTTTAATGAGAATTTACTCTTTAGTATATAATTACTAATGAACAAAAATAGGGCTATTAAACTCACTTCTTTATAGTGACACAAAACTTCTATGTGTAAAAAATATAAACATATCAAACTCAAGAAAAATTGAAATGTTCAATGCCTTAAAATGCAACATACTGAAAATTATACTTTTTCTTCTTAAGTAAATGTCCTTCATCAAGTGACTGATGAAGCCATTTTTTATATGGATATGCCTATAATTTAAAATACACATACTCTCTAGTACTAATGGAGGCGATGATATGTCTAAACTTCTTGAATGAACTTTAAATTTCTATATGAACGTTGGCTTTCCACACTAACAGAACTTACTGTTGGGATGAATTTCTATGTAAGCAATATTTATGTATCATCTGCTATGTGCCAGTGCTGAGGACACTGCCAGGAACAGGACAGATTCAGTCCCAACCCTTGGGGTACACATAGTCTTAGAAAGACAGATAATGACCATGCTATAGGAATGTATAACACACACTTGATCAAATGAAAGCTCAAAACTGAGAGACGACAAAGACAGAAAAATCACAGCATTTTGGCTCTGCAAGACCCCAACCACCCACCTGTGGACAAGAACAGGCCCTAACTCCCTGAGAGGAGGAAGATGACCAGGATGCTAGGGCGCCTGAAAAGGCTTAAGACAAGGTTACAGTTCCACAAGGAACATGGAATACAAAAAGAAATCAGACAAGAAACATATTACATCTATGGGCTATTTACCACTAATGAAAAGTCTGTAGAATTGCACCTCTGGTTACTTTTCAAAAAAAAATTTTTTTAAAATTATCTTCTGTCTAAATGACTGAAGTGTGATCCTATAGAGTATGAGGGAAAAGGACAACATATTCTTATCAATTCTCACTGATTTTCTAATTCTACATCCTAATTCCATCTGTAACTATATTGAAATATTCTAGATACCTCACACACTTGGTTAAGATGTTTATGCTATATTATTTCAAAACTCCTCATGGGAAGTGTTTTTTCAAAATTGAAACTTCCATAGGCAAACTGAGTACATGCCAAGGGTATGGTTAGACACCATACCTCTGTGAGCAACAGGTGTTCAGGGAACCGGAATAATTCCAGATCCCTCCTGCTGTAGGGGATTGGTGTTGGAAGGGGGTGGTCTTAACATATCTTCAGTCTGGATGAAAGGGATTGATCTGGCAATGGGGAGACCAGGTAAACTGAGACTGACATAAGAACCAGTGATGACATATGAGATGATTTGCTTCCTATAAATTAAATATCATTCTACTTACTCTACTGTACAACTGCTTTCAGTAATAGTATTGATAGAAAAAAAGTGAATGTAGTCCAAAGATGTTGTCCCTGTGAAGGCTAATACCTAAAAGACTCTACATGTTCAAACAGGAATCACTCTATGGAACTGGCCGTGCATTTGCATGGCCAAAATTTTACCAAAGCTATTCAAAGAACAGAGTGGTGGTACTTTCCAAAAGAAGTATTTGAAAATTTTCCTCAGTTTTTAAAAAATAAACAAAACATACTATTATGATCCACTAAAGAAAGAAGAGATAAGAAAAAAACTAAGGAAAAAAGAAGACAGTGTTTTTAAGTATCACCAACATGAAACACAATACATCAAATACAATCTAAAACTGTGTAACGTTTCATTTTAGGACAATTTGCCAAGGTAATCTGAACTCCAAAAGTCATGTGCCTTACAAGGGTCTATATGATAAAAAACATATCCTTATAAAGTGAAACCAAGCTTAAAATGTGGCCTATAGTAACAATTACAGGGTCACTCAATATATGGTTGTCAAACTTTGCTCCAGTGTAAACTTTGACTTATTCTAGCTTGACTGATGTGTTCTATCACTAAATAGAACACATTTTAATTTTAAAATTATCTTTAAATTAGTGATAAATCTAGTGTCCACATTGTAAAATATATCCATGTAACAAGGCTGCACTGTACACCCTAAATATATTGAAATTCAAAAAAAAAAGTTGTAAATACAAAAAAAAATGGTGTCCTTTCCCAATTTCAATGACTAATATACATTAAAGAACAAAATGCTCAATGTTAAGTTTGTTCCCCCAATTTTTCTAAAATACCTGATACTTACTACCTGTTTCAGTATTGGAATTCAACATAACAGAATATTTGGTTCAACACAAAAAAAGAAATGAGTTATTTCAAGTTTACTATATCATGATTCAGGAGTTCCAGGCACTCTGCTACCTTCATAAACTTGATCAAGCCCAACAAGACCACAAGCATTTACAGAGTAATCATTATACTGGACACTGGACATACGCAGAAGAATTAAGACATGGTCCATCATTCATGAAGCCCTTACCAGGAAGTGTATACAAAACAACAAATATTTATTAAATGCCTACACTAAACATTGTGCTGTGGAGATGTAAATTCATCCCACCCCAGTGAAGACTTAGGACTTAGACATTTGAGGCCCACTTAAAAGCAGTGATGTTGGGGAGTCTGGAAGTGATGTTGGGGAGGCTGGAATTAGGTTATTTCATCTGACAGGATCTCCCTTCCTTATAGCCATGCATGGCATAACATTTCAATAACCACACAACTGAAAGTGGCCCTGTAAGATTATACTGTATTTTCCCTGTACCTTTGTTATTTACGCTTGGATTTATTTAGCTACACAAACACTTACCATTGTATTACAATTGCCTACAGTATTCAGTACATTAACATGCTGCACAGGTTTATAGCCTAGGAGCAAGCAATAGGATATACCATACAGCATAGGTGTGCATTAGCCTACATCACCTAGGTTTAAGTTTACTCTATGTTCCCACAATAACACATATGCATGTCTCAGAATGCATCCCTGTCATTAAGCAACACATGACTGTATCAAGGTTATATAAACCATAACTTAGACTTGAAATACCAATTTCCTGGAAGTGAAAAAGACTATCTGAATCAAAAATATGAATAAAGATTACTGAATTGCAAAAGAATTATTAAATTCAAACAAAAGTGGAAAGTAATGTTTCAACTGACAGAATGTAAGTACTTCCTACCTATAAATAATTTATACCATTTTTATCTAATGGGTCCAAATCACAAGCTAAGGGGGGGAATGAAAATTTAGTAATTATTTGTAAGGTACCATAATCAAACTTTTCTACATGAATATCCACTGAGGAAGTTTGAATTTTCTAGTTATTTAATTAAGATAACTAGTTCTATTCAGCTCCTGCTAAATCTCTTCAAAAAACTGATTCTTAGTTTCTCTCTATAAGATAATGGGATTAGATTACACTGCTAAGGTCCCTTACAGAAATTCTGTACTTCTCTGGTTCAAAAACTTAAGATGTCAACATGATTTCAAAATAGGATCAAAGAAGCCATCTTTACTTCTCAAATTAGTAAGGCTAAAAAAATGTACTGTTTCCTACCGTATTACAGAATCATGCTGCAGATTTTAACCTATCCATTGTTTTCAAGTTCATCAAACAAAGTTTCACGATTCAAAAGGTACTCCTCCAACCTTCAATACTAAAATTGTTTTATTAAATACAGTACAGGATTCTAAGGAAAATGGATAACAAAAGAGAGTGGGAGCTGAGAAGAAATCTATCCCATGTCAGACCTGGAATGCACTTACTAAAATTCAATATTGCACTTGGTATGTAGGTTCCCATATGAAACTCCTGTCATGGTTAAAGCTTAAGGCTAAACAAGTTAATAGCATCCAACAGAATGGTTCCATTGAATTATTACCGAACTTCTTTTTCAGCAGGTCCTTTACCTGACCATTATGTTAAGCTTTAAAATCAACTTCAGGGGTAGCACCAAATAACCAAAGCGAGCCACTGCAGCTGAGGGCTGCATAGTGAAATCCACCTCGTGTGGAAAATCACCATCAACTCACGTTTTCCATTTCAAACTGTGATACAGGTGGAGGAAAAAGTGTAAAATAAAGCCTTCTCTTTGAACCTCCCAATCACAGGGCCTCAAGGCACTAACTTAAGAATCTCAAAGATAATCTAATGCAGCGTAGTTCTCAGAAGACTCTGAAAGTTGTATTTGCAAGAAAGAAAAAAAACACTATTTCTGGGCTAAGGTTAAATTAATACATCACTGCAACTTTGCTACTGGAGCCTCAAGACTTAAATTCTGAGAACTTTTCCACCGGAACAGAACGGGATTGTCTGGAAGTCGATGAAAATAAGACGTACGTGCTGACTCCTCATACAAGAGATTAGGGGGAGCGGACAGAGTGAGGTCTTCGGTCTCTGCCCACAGAATGGGAGGTGGGGGGCGCTGGGAAGGTCAGGAGAGTGGGGCCATAAGGAGCCAGGCGTGAAGGTTTCCTTCAGGAAGGCTCGGGGCCCGCATGCAAGGGACCAACGGCCGGGAAGCCTAGAGGTCGGCGAGGAGGCTCCTCCGTCTACCGAGGCCAAGCCGGAGAGCCCGGCCTCCCCTCTCCGCGCGCGAGGGCGACGCGCCCCCACCCGTCCTCTCAGGCCGTGCGAGGAAGAAGCGGCGCGCCAGGCCGGGGGAGGTGGGCACGCACGAAGTGTAGACACCAAGAAAATGAAATCGGAAAATGGCCAGTTTGCAGGCGGAACGAAACGCCTAGGCCTGGACCCCCGGAGCCGGGCGCACAGCCGCGCAGGGAGCGCAGCGCGTGCGCCCGGGAAGCGCGCGGCCTCAGCTCCGCCTCCCCCTCCTCCCGGCTCCCCGCGCCGCCGCCGCCGCCGCGGCCCCTCTGGGAACTCCGCGCCGCGCGGCCCCGCGAGGCGGGCGCCTGGGAGGGGAGGGGCCGCGCTCCCCGCCTCCCCGCCGGCCCGCGCGGCTCCCCAGCCCGGAGCCTACTCACCTCCTCCTCCTCCTCCTCCTCCTTGTCTCTCCCTCCTGGCCACCGGCGCGGCCCAGCCGGCGACGCGCTGACGCCGTGCCCCTCCCCCGCGGCCGCCGCCGATGCCGCCGCCCCTCCCGGCCCGCGGCCTCCGGGCGCGTCAGGCGCAGGCCCCGCCCCTCGGCCCGCCCACGCGCCCGAGGCTCCGCCCCCTGCGCAGCCCGGACTAGGCGGGCGCGGGGTCCCCGCCGCTCGCCGCCGCTCGCAAGTTCAGCCGTGGTGGTTCGCCGGCCCGGCTTCTCGCACCTGCCCACTTCACGCGGTCTTTCCTCAGCTTCCCATCTGCCTGCTCACCTTTTCCCATCTCGTCAGCACCCCGTCCACTTTGTCGTACTCTTTCCCCAACACCTAGGCCTGTTCTAAGCTCACGTTGGCGCCATCTCTTTCCTTGTGGAAGGTCTACGCCGCTCAGGAGGTCGCCTCGGCTTCCTCCTGCCTTCTTCCTGCTGATCTCTGTATCCCCTTTTCCCAGGGCCGCGGTCGCTCCGGGTCCCTCCCAGCCACCTGTACCTGCTCTGCAGCTCATACTTCCTCAGCGCCTGCTTTGCCCACATGCCCTAATTTCCTTCTCTCTGGACCCCTCTCGGATCCCTGCTGGCAGGGTTGTGCTTCCCTTTACCTACATCTTGGGCTTCCTTTCAGTTCGTACTAAACACACTTCTGATGCAGTTTGGGTATTCAGTAATTACATGTTCGCGGTCCCACTTAGGAAGAGAGTCACACTGAGTAATTAAAACTCACAAAGCAAAAGTATAGCAGGGGAGACCATCTTTTGACTTGCATAGTTCCATCTCTACTTTTCTGTATCCGATAATATATTAATGGACCACTTAAATTTCTAGGGATGGAATTTTCTATTGGGGCTTACAATTCACAAATGTTGAATGTTTTTCCCTGCAACCTAACTCACTTTAGCTCTTTTACTTATAAAATACACAGTAGAAAGAGTATCAAGATTCTTAGGTATCTTGTGTTCTTATCTGCAAAATGAGAAATCTGTCCCCTTCTTTAAATTCCTATAACTCTGAATTGGAGGATTTTGTATTTGGAAGGGGGTTGTGGGTTAAATGACTCGGGTGAAGGCAAACGTGCAAATGTAATTGGATGTCTGGCTTATTCAGTGACTTCATTTTGAAAACTGCAACTTGGAAGAGTTAGGCTGTGATGCGGAAATGTGTTAAGAAACATACCAAAATAAAGGAAATTGATAGGCCTTTGGAGTTACATCCACAAGTTGCTTTAAGTTATGTGAGTAAACATTATTATCCTTAAATTGAAGCACTAAAACTATCTTTTGTTCTAGACAAAATCCATGCTCTATGTGGACTTTCAAAGTTTAAAACCATTGTTGAATTGAACAACAGCATTACAAGCATTTGAAAGCTTAATAAACCATCTGTCCATCCACTTTCACACAAATTGGGAAACAGAAAAGAGTAAATGCCAAAAGCTGAATGTGAAGGTTCCTAATTACATATGAAACTATTATAGTAAATCCTATTCCACAGAATAAAGTACAAGATGCTCCTCCACTTACAATGGGGATTACCTCCCAATAAACCCATCATAAATCAAAAATATCGTAAGTCAAAAGTGCATTTAGTGCTGGCAAAACAGCAGACGCTCCCCAACTTCCAATATTTTCGACTTTAGGATGGTGTGAAATTGATAGGCATTCAGTAGAAACCATACCACCATCATAAATCATAAGAAGCTCCTCAACTTGCATCCAGAAAGACCTGTGGTAAGGTTAAAATATCTTAAGTCTAACCATGGTATCTGAAAAACTCCAAAGGCTATAGCTGCCATTCCATTGCTTTGGAAATACAATCATATAATTTTAAAATTAAATTATTAATATCTAGTCTTTAAAATAATCTAAAGTCTAATCATTTCATTTTAAAATGAAAAGATGTTCAAAGTCTTTTTTAAACTGATTAAGAACTAAAGCCCAAAGAGGATTAGTTGCTTACCCAATGTTACCTAGCCTAATTGGAAACAAAGTGAGAATTCAAACTCAGACCTCCTGTCTCACACACCTGGCAGCATCTGATTTATAGTTCACACTTACATGAAGCTATTCATTATCAGACTTCTTTGACTTTTGCAGCTTTGCCTACATGGTCTGAGTGATGTATGAAATTGCACTTGGCATTAGCTAGAAAAGTATTGCTGTCAGAGGCCGTTTTGTCCCACTGGTTTCAAGGATTCCCATTGCACAACCTTCGTCTCCTTCAGTCAGGGTTCATCTGCGTGATCCAGGCAATTCTGGCCAGATCTCTGGAGCCATGACCCAACCAAATGCGTTCATCCTTGGAGGTGACAGTGCTGTGCCTGATTGTAAGAATTATGAAGTCCCTATTGTCAAGAAAATTACAACATCATTGGGAGATAAAATATGAAACATAAAATGATAATTCAACATTAATAATGAAGGATTCAATCATAAATTCCCAATTTTAAGCTGGAAAATAATCCACATAAATTAAAGGAATGCTTCTTAAAGAACAAAAAGGACAACAAAGGAAATTTAGAATTTAGATTTGGCTTATGGGGTGAAAAAAGGTAAAGGAAATTATATGAACAAAGGCAATGAGAAGAAAACAGGCATGCCAAGAACCAGGAAAAAGTAGATCAGCCAAACCAAAACAGGAGATTAGAAACAACAGAAAACCAAACTGAAATGACAGGGTAGAACCATTGATAGAGGGCCTGAATTTGAACCTGAGAAAATTGGGCTAACAGGAAATCATTCTGGGTTCAACTTGAGATAGAAAGACAGGGGAGGGGAGGACAAAACCAGGAAGCCATAACCTTGCCAGGTTTTGAAGAAGCAAATGGAATTTTAAAAGAAATGTTGGATATAAATGCTACTAAGGAAAAGACTTGGATTCAGTGAGTATATATAGGGATCAAAAAAGAGTGCAAAGTCCCAAATGACTTTTAGGGTTGTGTCAAGAGTCAATAACAATATATATAGACCTTAGCACCTTAGAGTTGGAAGATGACCAGCACTCACAGTTACCTTTAAAATGATAGATAAGGAAGCAAGATGTTTTCCCAAGGCAAATCCTCCTCATCACATCCCATTCCAGAAAACTGTAATTTACTACTTAAATAGAATAAGAAGGAAAAAAGAAAGCTCTCACCCTGTCCCTGTCCATGGGCCCCCTGCCGGTGTTTTATATCAATGTATTTTTATTTCCATTTCAGCCCTACTGATGTAAAAGTGCTCAGTAGTGCAGTGTATAATATTACAGTAGGCAATAAATCAATAAGTGTTTGTTAAATACATACCAAATGTATCTTGGTATGTTTCTACTCAGAACTCTGCTAGGCATGGAAGACTATTAAAGTATAAAAAGAGGCCTCTGCCTTTTAGAAGCTTATAACCTGGTTGAAGAATAAAGGTCAATGCACCCAACATAATAGAGAATATATTCCATGGATGGTGAGAACAACCTATGTGGACTGTAAAGTGTGTTTATGTAGAAATAGTGGGGAATGCAGTTGAATGGATTGGAAGTGATATGATCTATAGGGTTCATCATTCAACAAATTTTTATTAATCTTTAAGTGCTGTTCTAGGTATTAGAGGTAAAACAGTAGAATAAAAAGCTCCTGCTCTCATTGAGCTTACATTCCATTTGGGAGAGACAGAGAAGAAGAAGTAAATACATACAACTTTCAAAAAGTAGTAAATGGTCTGAAGAAAATAGAAAGCAAAGGTGTCTAAATGGATGTCTATGGAGTAGGTTAGACCTTTCCAAGGAACACTTAAAGTATGACTTGAATGAAAGAAACAACTAGTCATGGAAAATCCAAAGAAGAACAGTTCAGGTAAACAGTAACCCACTGTATAACCCTAAAAGGAGTTAGGCTTCATGCATTTGAGACTATAAAAAAGCCAAGTGTTTCTGGAGTGTAAGGAGCTAGGAGGAAAGAGGAAGAAATGAGGCAGGGAGATCAGTAAGGCCTTGCAAGTAAGAAAGGATTTTGAGGCCAGGTTAAAGAATGGATATTTGGAAGATTAGTAACTCTGCTGTTCTGGATTCAAGGAAGGAGAGATTAGGACCTAGAAGGCCAGATGGAAGCCTGTATGATAATCCAGGTAAGAAGTGATGTAAGGTAGACAAGGTTGATGGTAAGGTTAGCAAAGAACACAAAAATATCAAGAAGATTGAGTATTTCGGAGGAGTGGTAAGACGGTATTGGTTGGGGAGAGTTCATAATGTCAAATGCAATAGAAAGGTCAAGGTGAATAAGCATTAAGGGAGAGCTAGTATAGTTAACAACAAAGATGTCATATGTGAACTCCAGGTGAACACTTTCCTTAGAGTGGAGTAGTAAGAAGTGAAGAAACAGAGGCAGTGAACTTTGACTGTAAGAATCAGTACCACATTAAAATGTACAAAGCACATTTGTATTTTATTTACCTTTAAGGCCATTTACATTTTGGATACTACTGTCATTTTAAATCCATTTAAATGTTCCCATCCAGGTCTCACTTTTCTTTTTTGTTTGTTTTCTTTCTTTTTTTTTTTTTTGAGTCAAAGTCTTGCTCTGTCGTCCTGGGTAGAGTGCAATGGCGTCGTCATAGCTTACTACAACCTCAAACTCCTGGGCTCAAGCAATCCTTTTGCCTCAGCCTCCAGAGGAGCTGGGACTATAGGCATATGCCACCATGCCCAGCTAATTTTTCTTTCTATTTTTGGTAGAGATGGAGTCTTGCTCTTGCTCAGGCTGGTCTTGAACTGCTGACCTCAAGCAATCCTCCCATCTCAGCCTCCCAGAGTGCTAGGATTATAGGTGTGAGCCATCGCACCCAGCCCAGGTCTAACTTTTTGTCTCCATACTTAAGGAAGAACAAATTTACACCTTAGACACACATCTGATATGTTTTCCTGGGCCAAAAATCAATGATATCAATGACTCCTTGCTCTAAATGTAGTCACAGAAAACTTCACTCTTATTCCTAGGAATATGGCCAGATCCTAAGAGTAGAACACCAAGGCAAATGTAGTGCCATAACAGTTATGTTTTCATTACTGCCACCTGTCAGATCTAAACCATCTGGACAGTGAGTATGACCTTGGACACACATCATACATTCTCATGGAACTCAGGTTTTCATTAATAAAGAAGAAGAATCTCTCAGATCTTAGGCTTATAGGAATACAAGTTAGCTCTTCTATAAAAGTGAAACAAATACCACTCTGTGAGATGTACATGTACAGCTACCATGACTCCAAGTGGTACTTTTGCAATCTGGAAGAAGATAGCTCGGTTGAACTAGATGTTCTTTTTATCAGCAAACTGCAAGACAATTAACAAGTACTTTTCTTCCCTGGAAATAGAGTAGACTGATTTGGCAGGCAGAGTGGAAGAAAAAACCTAAAGCCCCTCCATTTGTAGCAATGCAGCCTGAACCTCTCAATGAAAGCAAGCCTTACTGTGGCCAAGTTGTGTCCACACATGCACATGCATGCCTTCTCCCAATTGTATGATGTCAGTGTGTAGACTGTGTTAATTTCTTGGGTGTTATCGAAAGATGGAATGCTATTAGCACTCTTTTATTTGGAATATACTTCATTTGGGGATCCACTGAGAACAATTAATCTCTTGGGATAGTTTGAAAAACTTCATTAAATTCAATGAAGGAAAAATAAATGTAAATTATTCTAAAAATAGTCATGAAGTTGACTGTTTAATTTGTTGGCCCAAATGCTTCTCAAGTCAGTAGTGACCAAGGATTGCTGGCATTAATGAACAATTACTATATTGCTGAAATCAACACCATATTTAGCCTTAAAAGCCGCCTTGTTATTGGTGCTGAAAGAGGCCAAAAACATCAGCATTCCGGGAAGCATAAAACATGCTCTCTGTTGATGAAATGATCTCTTTAAATTAGGGTTTAGCTATTCCAACAGTGTCATGCAAGGGAATGTGCTTTATCATTGTTACCTTCTGGCGTAGAGACAGAAGCATTTTATACGGTGGTTCATGCTGTACCTTTTATCAAGGATAAATTCAGGGTTTTTTTGTTTAAAAACAAAGAAAGCTTACATAATCTCTCCTCATGATTAGCCCTTCCAGTAATTATCTGTTGCTTGGAATCAATGTCAGCCAACCAAGTTCAGATGGCAAAAAAAATAATGTTTGATCTGCAGTGATGTGATTTAGAAGACTGTGCGCATGGAAGGTACAGCTATGCACATACAGAGAACATATTTATCTAATTTGACTGCCAGTGATTTAATTAATGTTTGTCAAGCACTTTGAACATGAAAAGAACTATCTGAAAGCTGAGAGCTATTACTCATAATCATTTTTCCTATTTGTTGAACTAAAATTAACATACAAATGTGATACTCTTATGCTATCTTTGAGAGAGTTGCTCCTATTCTAACAAACTCTTTGGACCACACTTTAAGAAAGTCTCAATTAAAACTCCAAGGCTCTTGTTTCTGAAAGTCAAGCTTCAAGCTGGTTGGGTATCATCCATCAGTAGATTTTGAAGCATACAGGCTAAATAAACACCAGTGACAGCTTGGGGAAATGTATGCACCTGTTTATTGAGAAGATGTTAACAGGGGCAAATCTAAAATAAGAACACATACCGCAACCTGATTTTCAAGAAGTTTTTGTGCGTGCCTACACTTAAAATTACCCATATCATCATCGAATTTTTTTCTTCTGATTTTCTTTCCAAAGAATAACTACTAATGAGCACAACGCTTGGGTAACAATCTGAGAGGGAAAGGAAAAAAAGAAAGGAAAGACCTTATTTTAAAGCTTTGAGGAAGAGCAAACATGATGTTTTCTGTTATGGCTTTTTCTCCAAGTCAAGTACAAGAGCAATTGGCAAAAGAGGAAGAAATCTTGAGGAGGAAGTAAGCCTGGACAAAGACCTGGCCTAACATTATTTTTCACATGGAGATTTTAGCAGTATTGTGGTCATACCTGCAAAGGGTTGGTGGAATATTTGTCCAAATTCCCAGGAACTTATAGAATAGAGTGTCTCGAAAAGACATTGACTTTCCCAAATGACTTGTTCTTTCATTTCAGTTTCATTTTATTTACATTCTAGTCCCCTAAAGAGAATTTTTATGTTGCACCTCAATGCGGAATCTTCTTTCCATGTGCACTATGCTGCACAGATACCTTGGCGGAATATGCCTAATTAAACCACTAGTACCAACCTCGACCTTACTAAACTGAACTTTACATATTGGCCCGAAAACATACCCTTTCATGTTCCCCATTATTTTATATTTACTAAAGTTCAAGATAGACTTTTGGAGAAGGTATTACTTACCTTGTCTAGCCATTCTTAGCACAGATCTTCCTTGCAGTAATCAGATGTGGCAGGCACAGTGGTGTTCACCAAACATTACATGGCTCTCTTACAGTTTCCACCCTCTCATGTAGTTATTTTGGGCCCGTGTAACTAGTATTGACCAATGGGCTTGAGGAGAAATAAGATGTGTCACTTTGGGCCATAGGTTCTTAAGAGCACATTTTTCCCCTGCCCCTGTGGCCCTGGAAGTCCCATTTTCCAGATAGTGTAGCTAGAAGAATGAGGCAACACTTCATCCCTAGGAGCTGGTCTGGTGAGCAACTAGACCCTCAAGAAACTTCTTATAAGTGAGAAGTAAACCTTTAATGATTTAAGAATTTATGGGTCTGGTGTTCTTAGCTACACTAACATTATGTAGCCTATCCTGACAAACACCCTGATTTAGATATTCCTCTTTCACAATTGCAGAAACAGCTTTTTAACTTTGGACCTTAAACAGGCAGCAAAGGGTAATATACTGAACCATGTGTAACTTTATTATTTAAATACAAATGGGTATATAAAAATCACAAATAGTGGCCAGGTGCAGTGGCTCATGTCTGTAATCCCAGCACTTTGGGAGGCTGAGGCAGGAGATTCGCTTGAGCCCAGAAGTTTGAGAGCAGCCCAGGCAAAAGTGAGACCCTATTTCTACAAAAAATTTTTTTAAAACTTAGCTGGGAGTGGTGATGCATGCCTGTATTCCCAGCTACTCAAGAGGCTGAAGCAGGAGGATCGCTTGAGCCCAGGAGTTTGAGGTTGCAGTGAGCTATGATCACTGCACTCTAGCTCAGGCTACAGAGCAAGACTCTCTCTAACAAAAAAAAGTCATAATAGTATACTGTATAAAAGAGTATAAAGTCACAAATAGTATACTGTATTATATGGTATACACGTATAAAAATCATACATGTATATAAAAATATGCATGCATAAAAATCACAAATAGTATACTGTATGATTTATATAAATGTTTATATAAGTATAGTTCAGTTTTGGCTTTACTTTCCAATCCTACTGTAAATGAAAGAATTAGTGAAATCTTTATCCTACTATTTCTAGGAAACATATCTTTGTCTTTGCCATGCCTAGACTCTCTTCTTTTCTCCATCCTAGTCATGCGTCATTAGCAGTCTATCATCTGTGTTCTCAGTTGGGTGGGCCCCATGTCCAATGTCAGTCAGAAGTGGATTGATTACTTGTTTGTATTTGCTGCTTAAAGTTCACTCTGCTAAGTGTATCAACTAAATTTCTATGCCATTAGCCACTTAAATTCCTAATTTGTTACTGCACAGATGTGTGCAATGCTGAAACAAAGAAATTTCCTCTCCTGTGTGCTTTGGGCTCCGGCCTCACACACCTGGGTCCAGCACCTATGGGAAGGATGGATCACACAGCTTTGAAGGAGGGAGTGAGTGATGGAAGAACAACTTCCATAGAGGCTGTACACATGGCAGAAGTCAGTGATCTATACTATTTGCTGATCTACCCCTAAGCATTCTCTCTGGCAGCAGAAGGCCAGTTTTTGCTATGGAACCATTTCAAAATCACTGTTTGAAAGCTACATATGCACATAAAGAAAGGGCAGAGAAAAAAATCTTCCTTTTATAGGTTCCCAAGCACTGCAGAGACTCTTTTGTCAGTAACTATGCCCATACTAACCAATCTTATAGCTGCCTCAAATCTTTTTTTGAAACACAGGGAAATAAACAAAACATAAGCTAGCTGCAGTTTGCTTGTCCCATGAGCCATGAGTAGAGTACAGTTAATAACATTTCTTATGTTTTAACACATCACCTTTCCCTTAATTCACAGACCAAATGGGAAAAAAAAAATCATGTACTGTATTCTTTTTCCTGTTGCTTTTTCAATAATTCACTGAACAAATCCACATAACATTCCTGGAGTCGAGTAGAAGAACCATATGAAATGAACTCATTAAAATATTTTTCAGTTCTACTTACTATTTATTTGTCCCTATTTTGAAATTGGGCCATGCTGCTTTTGTTCCTATAGAAAAGAAGTTATGATTTAAGAAAACTTTACAAAAGGGAAGCCGATCTTGATGTTATCATACTTCCCTCTTTTCTTTTAGCAGAATATTTGAGAAAATGCCAATTGGTGTCGCCTATCATCAGAACTTTTCAAGATCTGATTGCCTTTGAAAATTAACTTGCATAAAACTATCTGACCTTCTTTAACAGATGATATATTTCCCTCCGAATAGTTAACATCTGCCTTTGTCTCTGCATACTGAAATAGTAAGACAAGACTGTATCAAATGTTCTAGATGAAATGATGCCATAACTTACATGTTCCCCCATTTGAGTGGAGGAGGGTATTGGTATAAACTCAGGCATCCATATTCTTTTGTGGTGAGTGTTAACTAGAATGCCATTTTTGTCCAGACTGTCACTGGATGGTTTTATAATTAGAAGATTCACTCTAAAATGAAAGTCTGAGGTTGATGAGGCAGAACCAGCTATGTTTTAAAGGGAAATTGTTATTAGTACAAAATATTGGAGGACAAACAAAATCAATTTTTACAGGCAGATTAACCAAATTGTTCATTATTGTAGTAAACATTGCAAAAATCAAGAGGATGAACTGTATTAGCCATGTATTCGCCGTACCCAAGCAAGAGAACAAAGTACTGTGGTCTAATTTATGCTCAATAATTGTTCATACTAGCATTCTCATAGTTTGGGCAGTGACTCATTTTGTCCTATGTGAACTTTGCTCTCCAGGATTGGTTGCTACAAGGCAGTAGAAGCAAATAAAATAAAAAGGATTTTGCCAAGCTAACTTTGGATTTTTAAAAATACTTGAACATCAAGGGTAAAGCAGAAGACTACTAGTATTAAGTAATCTGATACCTTTACGTCTTCACAGTAGTTGGAATATTTGAAAAGTAATGTTTCCTTTTTTACGAAAAGACATTTAGTAAGATATCTTTCAGTGTCATATCATGTTAGCATTTTGAAAAATTGTGCATAAAAATCAAGTTAGGTAAGCATAGTCTTTTCCCTTTTCATTTTGCATTCCTACCACTTGGTTTTCCTTTGGGTGTAGATGGATATGTTATAGGAGTGGTATATTTCAAAGAAATAGCTTAATAAAGTAATTTACTGACAGCAGGTCACCACTAATAAGCAAATCTCTTTTATAAATTATGAGACTGAGTAGATTACAAAAGATGGAGGGAAAACCACTGTCAAAAGACACAATTTCCAAGGAGTTTTCAAAAATGATGAAAGGATCTAAATGTCAGTGCCAGACTACGCATACACAGAAGAATTCACTTCTTAAAGGTGTTTTACTAGGTATTCTTCAATTTTTTATTTTGAAAATTCTCGACCATACACAAAAGTAGGCAGATTGTTACTACTAAAAAGGATGCTCATAAAGTTGCCAACAAGTTTGCTACACTTGTTCTAGGTCTCATTCCTCTTTGATGTTGTTTTTACTAAAAACATTTTTAAAGAAAATTGTGATGTCATCTTATTTTGATAACAGTATATACCAAAAAACAATATTTTCTTAGATAATCACAATGCAATTCTCATACCTATGTATGTTTAAAATATCTATTTTTATATTTCTTAAGTCATTGCTAGTAACATGTTTTTGTTTGATTTTTATATTTACTTTACCCCTCCCTCCTTTATAGTCACCCCTCAATTAGCAAAAGAAATTTTACACTTTAATTAGATTATTTTTAATTTATGCCTATTATTTTTATCCCTATGCCTTTCTCTGGCATGGTTTGATATTCAGAATCTTAACACCATTCCCAAATTCTGCATTGTAATTGGCATGACACAAAAAATTTTAAATTTCGCTCAAATTTTAAAGTTTTATAGAGTGTAAGAATACTATAATTTATAAAAAATGAATCCATAACCTAGCTATGATTGTGTTGAGAAATCTACCAGATAATTTCTAGGATGTTTCTCCTGGGATCTTTTGAAAACATAGATGCCCAATTTTGGCCAAATAAAGCCAGTGAACAAATGCATAAAAATTAATAAGGAGCCAGCCACAGTGGCTCGTGCCTGTAGTCCCAGCTACTTGGGAGGCTGAGGCAGGAGGATCACTTGAGTGCAGGGGTTCTGGGCTGTAGTGCGCTATGTCAGTGGGGTGTTCAGCATCAACATGGTGACTTCCCAGGAGCAGTAGACCACTAGGTTGCCTAAGGAGGGGTGAAGCGGCCCAGGTCGGAAACAGAGCAGGTCAAAACTCCCATGCTGGTCAGGAATGGGATCCTGCCTGTGAATAGCCACTGCACTCCAGCCTGGGCTACATAGTGAGACATCATCTCTTAAAAAAAAAAATTAAGAAGTAATTGACTGGACTAAAAGGTTTAAATCCTATCCTGAAGGAGGAGAGGAATCAGACACACTGGAGAAAAAGTTCTATGGAGTAGAAACTTGTGGGCGGTCTCTTCAGAGCACTGCCATTGGGATGAATGGGCTCCACATGTTTTCCAACGTTGTGTCACCCTGCTCTGCTAGGAGTCTGAGTCTATGTCATGTGTTCCCCCTTGGCCAGGGGATGGCAGGATCCTTTAAAACTGGGCAAGACCCCACACAATGAGGCAGAAGTGGCTTCCAAAAGGAAGGCCAGGTATAGATACCAAAAGAAGACAGAACAGATGCCTGGTAGGCAAATTCAACAGTAGGGCAGGGCAAGAATGTGAAACTCTTCTTCCTCTCATCTCTGGCTCTTCGTTCTTCAGATCTTAATTACAGGTCATTGAAAACCAAGCTTTCTCATTGGCTCTGGCTTTGTTTATATCTGTATCTATATCTATATCTATCTGTCTATGTATCTGTTAGGAGCTATTGATCTCATTGGATCGTCTTTCTCCATGCCCCTTTTGTCAGAAATCAGTGTTCCACATAGCTACAACATCCAAGCTGCAAGAACTCATGAGTTCCGGGCACCTGATGCTATCTCATTTTCTTTTTTGAGCTGCTAAGTATGGATTTTAAAAATCCACTCCAATTTGCAACTTTCCATTTCCTTTTTGGATCTCAATTTTGGTTATTTATCAACTCTCCTTCCAGCTCACTATTATATAAATAATATTAATTTCAAAGCCTGGATCATTCTCTCTGACCTTTCTGCCAGAACAACCTGCTTCCATACACACATACCACACTTACACATCGCACTTGCACACCATTTGTGTCTAGTGTGGAATAAAGTGCCTGGTGTGGCATGATGGAGGCATACAATGAATATTGGAATTTAATTGGGTTGTAGGAAATTTAGTACTATATGAGCCTGCTACATTAATAGTCATAAAGACTATTGATCTAAGGGATAAGGCATCTTTCCTTTGGCTCAAAAGTTATAATCAGTGTTTAAGAAGATAAAAGGAAGTGGAGTTGTTTATGCATTATTTTTATTTCCAAGTAGGCTAGTTTCTTCTATCTGATTAGCTCACCAGAAAGTAGTTTCAAGTCATCTTCAAAATATTTTAGAGTGCTTAGGAGAATAATTTTTTCAGGAAGGCTTATGTTACTTCTTTCAAATGTTCCAACACTCTTCTCTGTGCCTTTAGTCCCCATTTCCCAGGCAGGAAGATCCTGACTGCCCATTGGATGCTGGATTGCTGGGACAGAGAAGGTCATCTGGCAACAACAGCTTCTTCAAGCCTGCTCTGGGACCAAGTGACTTCTTGCTAGCCAACTCCTTCCTTCCAACTTTCTCCTTTACTCCTAAGAAAGTGCTTGCCATCTTCTCTCATATTTCAAGCCCTGATTTAAATCCAGTATGCCATTCACTAAACACACACACAACACACACACATGCACACACATATATGTGTGTATATATACATATGCATATAATATATATATTATTGAAACTGTCTAAACTGGACTCCATGACTCAGTCCTCCTGCAACAACAGGGCCACCTCCTCTGTGAAGGCTTCTATGATTTCACCCAACTACATATTTCCTCAGTGCTCTCATGGTAACTAGTCAATGCTTCAATTATAACACTTTTTCTATTGCCATTTCTCTCTGCTGATATGCCTGAAAGCTGCTCAAATAAAGGGACTGTATAGTATCTTTGTCTTAGTATTCTTGGTAACTAGCACAGAATGTGGGATATTATGGGTCTGGTTGCTTAAATTAGTGAAGAAGAACACGAAAGGAGAGAAACTATCCTACAAGCATAAAACTCTATTAAGCCTGAGCACACAAAAACAGATCTTTAGCATGGACTTCTTTGTTTGCAAATCACATAAATGCAACTTAAATTAGCTCAGGATAAAGAAGGATTTATCAGAAAGACACTGGAATATCTCAGGTAATCGAAAAAAGGATTCATGGACAGAACAGTGAGAAAAAGGTCTGGGGAGCAGCTCACTCCGAGGAATACCTGAAACAGGCCTTCACTGACCACCAGCGTGTTTCTGTGTGTCTCCTCCGGCCATCTCTGCCGGGCGACTCTGTTCTTTCTCACTGTCAACTTGTTTCCAGTTCAGTAGTTCTCATCACTAGCTCTGCGTTAGAATCACCTGGGGGAGTTTTAAAGAAATATTGACACCTGGGTTCCATCCCAGACCAAGTGGATTAGAATTTCTGGGAGTTGTTGCCAAGGCATTTTTTTTTAAAGTTCCCAAGGTGGTCCTAATGTGCAGCTGGGGGTTGAGATCCATGGTTCCTTGAGGTAGGAAACAAAGTAGCCAGTAGCTCTTGGGTTTCAGAGCCCATTCCCATAGCTTCCCCATCAGACCAAAAATGGACTCACTGTCAGTTCTCATTCAAAAAATTCCCAGAGAAGCAATCTTCCTGGCTTAGGTTGGGTCAACTGCCTGTCTCTGGATCCATCCATAGTGGTAAGTGTGTGGGGTCACACTAAATGTGGCAGCTCATGCTGGCCAGTAGGTTGGAGTGTCTGTGTGTGAAGCAGTAACCATTCCAAAGAATTGAGATGATGTTTCTAGAAGGAGGATGTTGAACCTATGAAACGCCATATGGGTAATACATGATAATACATGGGTAATACAATTATATTTATAACAGAATTTAAAGTTCATTAGGCAATAAACGTTGACTTGTTGCATGAATGAATGATAACACATAATGAATGATATAGTTTGTTAATATTGTATACCTTAGGATTTAGATATAAAGAATAACCAGTAAGTGATAGTATTACTATTCATACAAATAGTTAGTATTACTATTACATGATCCTACTAAGTTTTTTCTTTTTCTTAGTTCTCTAGTATCTACGAACAATGTCAATGTGAGAAAGTTTTGTTTGTTTGCTTGTTTGGCTAATGTTTGTTCAGTTTAATCTTTTTATAAATAGAAACAAACATGGGCTGATTTTCACCATATGAGCCAAAGTGTCAAATCCCAGGCCATGAGAAGAAAAACAAAGGGATGGCGAACGAGAATAAACTCCGAACTCTGGCACTTGGACGTCTAAGTAGTAGCTGGAGTTAATATGACGGAGAAGATATTTTCACTTTTGTTCAGGCTGTAAAGCAAAAATAACGGCAAGCCAGAGGGGAGGAATTTGCCAGGAGGCAGACCTATACTTGGGCAGCAAAGGTGCCACATTCCAGGGCTGATATTAGAAAAAGCCAGAGGTGTCTAGACACTCCTGTCTGCCCCTAAAAACCTCCCTAGGGAGTGGGGAACTAAGAAATGTCTGGAGGAGAGACAACACTATGTACTATCTGGTCAACCTCTTCAATATTTCATTTAACATTTAAAAATTTAAATATAAATACTATGGGAAGAGCGAACAGAGTGGTTGCTTCTAAGAAAAAGAATTGAAATGTAGCTGTGTACTTTTATTGTTCTATAATGGTTGATGTATTACATCCTTTGAACCAATAAAGAGTGTAAATAAAAACTTTTTTTTTTTTCTTAGAAACATGGCTAGAGTGCCGTGGTGTCAGCCTAGCTCACAGCAACCTCAAACTCCTGGGTTCAAGCAATCCATCTGCCTCAGCCTCCCAAGTAGCTGGCACTACAGGCATCCACCACCATGCCCGGCTAATTTTTTCTATATATTTTTAGTTGGCTAATTAATTTCTATTTTTTTAGTAGAGACAGGGTCTCCCTCTTACTCAGGCTGGTTTCGAACTCCTGACCTTGAACAATCTGCCCACCTTGGCCTCCCAGAGTGCTAGGATTAAAGCTTTTTAAAATAAGAAATACATTATAGCAGGAATGGCAGGGTATAAAACTTTTACACATTTTAGGAGTTAGAGAAATTATCCTGTTTTTTAAAAAATCTGATAGAGTTGTTAATTTGGATGAAATAGAATACATTGATTCTGTACTAGCAGGAAAAAGAAAACCCTCTGGGAGAGGGATAGCAAAGGGAACTGACATTGGATACAATTTTGATTTTCTGTAGGCGAACCCAAGAGATGAGGAAGACAGGACACATGAACTAGGAGAGGCAGGCATTAGAGGGAGAAGTCTAGAGTGGAATTCCAGCTTGCGCATATTTGTTTTTCCTAGAGCCAGCAAAAGTGGCCCTTGTTACCTTCAACTTAGCTCCGAAAAATAAAAGCTGTTTAGGTATTTCATGCACTTTATAGGGAACACTGAATTTCAGTCCCTTGTGTTGAGTTCCCTGGGGATAAAAACAGAACCTTCTCAGTGAAAGGCTGGCACGTTAGAAACTCATTTCTGCCTCTTTTCTTATGGCTCTCTCCAGGACCTAGGGCACAGGGTAAGATAGACTGTTATTATTTGTGTTGTAATGCAGGAGATCTACTGTGGGAATTTAAATTCTACTGTGTATTTTTAAAATGATTATAAAAAGGCATTCAGGTACAGCAGGCCTTGTGCTTCTTTTATAAAGGTTTAAGCAAATAAGCAAACAAACGACTGGGCTGTTGTTATTTAACCTGAGTCCCCAAGGCCCAATACTTCCTTTGAGTACATACATATGAGCTCCTTGGCTTCGAGGGAGTCATGACTCATAGCTGAGGGCAGAGTTTGGCCCTTTGAATTCCTGCAACTGGGGCTTTCAGAAAAAAAGAAAGAACACAAATAAGGGGGGGGGGGGATCTTGAATTTTTTCAAGGCTATGTTACTGAGGTCTGTGATTCCTTGCATCTGCTTAGTCATCCAGCCCAAGAAGGTGCTTCTTGCCCACCTCCACCGAAGTGGAAACCGTATTGTTAAAAGTTCCGTATCTGAAGAAACAGATGATTTAGCAAACACCTTCCCCCAGATATTTTTAAGACACTTGTCTCCTTCTTTATGAGTAAAGTTTTCTTTCCAACTGCTCTCCTTTTTTGTCAGAGTGCCAGTTCCACTTCCATTATTGTTCTGCTTAGGTTGCTGGGAGGCAAATGAGAGGCAGGGGAAATACAGTCCTGGGAGAGGAAGAAGGGGTCAAAGGGCAAGTACAGCCTGGAGACGGAGGAGATGGACTCAGAAAACCTGGAGGGAAACAGTGGAGGGAGAGATGAAACGAGATGAGGAGTTTAAGGGAGAAACATGAACACAGAAAAACAAGAATGAGAGTATACATAGATGACTAGAGTAAATACTAAAAGGGAAAATATTCTCATTGTATTTTAGAAAAAGGTGTTCCAAGATCTGTTTTTCCCCTATCTTACTCCTGAGCAATTTTTTTGACTCTTATTTGGCAGTGATGTTATAAAATATCAACAAATATAATCATCAGCTTCATTTTTTTCCGAATTACAATATTTTATCTACTATGTTTGTTTAAATAATATAATGGAGATGTGTTAAGTAGAAGGAGGAAGGTTTTAAAATTTTCATTTACTTTAAATTATTTTATGCTAATTATAACTAAACCCACAGTTCCGTAATAATCACGGAAGAGTATTAAGGTTTATTTATTAAATTTTGAAGGTCTGGGCATTCAGATTTAAAAATAGGTCCTCTTCCTCAAAATAACCCCATCAAAATATAGTTTATTCATCCATTAATCCATTATTTATTCTTTGTTCTAAGTATTGGGATTACAAGGTAGAAAAAGACATTGTGAGATTTACAATTTAAGGGAAGAAAAAAATTCAGTCCATGATGGAGCAAATGATGCTTGAGGTAGATGAATACAAATGATGAAAATTGATATTACAAATAAGCAAGTAAAGATAAAGAAAAGTAGGGGAAGGCGAGAAACGTATTCCAAGAAGAAGAAATTGAGTGTGTAAACACAGGAAAGATGGAATGGAAAAGGTAGTAGGAGATAAAGCTGAGAGATAAAGAGGACAAAACTAAGAAAGGCTTTTTGTACTAAGCAAAGTTACCTGACATTGATTCTGGATGGTATAGGAGATCATTATCCTCCTCCTCATCCTCATCATCATCTTTATCACAACTACTACTATGGTGATGAAAGAGAAGTAAGCATGTTTATATGGAAAGAGTGAGTAGAATGGGAGGGACTATAGATTGGGTATTGGAGAGAATGATGGATGGAATAAAATTCCTGATAGTAAAGAAGAGGATGATATGTATTTTTATCAACATCCTATACAACTGTAGGGGGCGCAATTCATGTTGTATTCTTTGCGAATTTAGCCAACTGGAGTACAACTCTAGGATGCACTTACATAGACTGCAACATGAATGGGGCCTCCGCAGTAGTATGTGGCTGGCAACCCTGGAAACGCAAAGCATGCATGGAGGAATTACCCATTTCACCTTCATGCACCTATCTAAGTGGCAGTGTAGTTAAATTGCCTCTAACCCACTGAAGCTCTCCATAATGAAATCAAGACTAACTATTGGTACCCACTCTCCTATTTGAACAACTACAATCACCAGAGATATATAGCTAAGTATTCTGTTTTACCAACCCAATTCTCTTTTAATTGCCATTCAACATATGTTTATTGAACACTTCTTATGCCTCACTAAATGCTAGGCTAGGCTTTGAGGGATGCAAAAAGATGCCAAACAATAAGTAGCTTTAATAATCCACGATGACCAAGCAGGCTTCATCCCAGGGATGCAAGGATGACTCGACATATGTAAATCAATAAATGTGATTCACCACATAAACAGTAGCAAAACCAAAGACAATATAATCATCTTAAAAGATGCAGAAAAAGCATTTGACAAAATTCATCATCCTTTCATGGTAAAAACCCTCAAAAAACTAGGCATAGAAGGAATATATGTCAAAATTATTAAAACCACATATGGCAAACCTACAGCCAATGTCATACTGAATGGGAAAAAGTTGAAAGTATTCTCACTAAGAACTGGAACAAGTCAAGAGTGCCCACTGTCACTACTTTTATTCAACATAGTGATGGAAGTCCTAGACGAAGCAATCAGGCAAGAGAAAAAAATGAAGGAAATCAAAATCGGGAAAGAGGAGGTCAGACTATTGCTTTTTGCTAATGATATGATCTTGTATCTAGAAAATTCCAAAGACTCCACTAAGAGTCTTCTGGAATTGATAAATAAATTCAGCTAAATCTCAGGATATAAATTCAATGTACATAAATTAATAGCATTTCCATACACTAATAATAGTAAAGCTGAGAGTCAAATCAAAGACTCAATACCATTCACAATAGCTGCAAAGAAAATAAAATACCTAGGAATATACTTAACCAAGGAGGTGAAAGATCTCTACAAGGAGAACTACAAAACACTGAGGAAAGAAATTGCAGATGACGCAAACAAATGAAAAAACATATCATGCTTATGGATCGGTAGAATTGACATTGTTAAAATGTTCTTACTACCCAAAGTGCTTTATAGATTCAATAGAATCTCCATCAAAATATTGAGAGCGTATTTCACAGATCTAGAAAAAATAATTCTATGCCTCATTTGGAACTAGAAAGGAGCCCAAGTAGCCGTAGCAATCCTAAGAAAAAAGAACAAAACTGGAGGCATCACATTCCAGACTTCAAACTATACTACAAGGCTATAGTAACCAAAACAGCATGGGTTATAGCTATCATTAATTGTATTAGAGATTAAAGCAGAGAAACTTTAAAAATATTTATTTAAAAATAAGAATAAGCCTATTACCTGTTAATATAACATTTTTTGAAAAATAATTGTATAGTTATGGCATAGAATACATTATAACTTACTGAGTTGTAACTTACTTTTGAAGAATGAGAAAGTGAAAAATGAGCTATTCCATGATAATGAATAAGTTCTTACAGTGGTGGTGTAAAAACGCCCATCTATGACATGTGGTTCAGTAAAACATATGCTTTCATATAGACTAGTTTGTGGCTTAGCATCTTGAGGTCATCAACCTTATCCCAATCTCCCTCTGCTCCTCTTTTCTCTGCCCTTGAGGACTGCCTGTCCAAGGACGTTCCTTAGCGACGAAGGCTGTGTGTTGTGCAACGGGGAAAGGATTGCTTGGAAACTCTGATGCTTGTGTGCTCCAGCCAAACACCTTGAGCAGGCATTATTAGGAGAAATAAATAAATGCAGCACCAAGACAGAGAGGGTGTAGACTCGTACCACCAAACACAAAAGAGGGAATTAACTTCCCCAAACTCCACTTCCATTAGAAGTAGGTCAATGACCAAGTTCAAACATTATATTGCCATCTTTGTTTCTCATAGGTTAGTCTCACCTACTCCAGTAATGCTGGAAGCTTCCTAAGTATGAACATGTTTCTTATAATTCTGCTCTTTCCCTTTCTCTTGAGCATATTATTAATATTTAGTTCAATATTAAACACCTAAGCAAATCTAAAATTTCCAAAGGTAAAGCTACTGTCTCCATTCTGAATGATGCTTTCTTCTATATTACCCAGTGTCTATGTAGAGTATCATTGTTTTCCTAGCCATCAAGGATAGAAAATGGCGTCATCTTTGATTTTTTTTTTCTCTTCCATCTGCTAATTCTGGTTTAACAAAAAGCCTGCACTCAGGAAGGTAGAAACATGCAATGATTTTGCAGTTCCTCTAGTCACAGCTTTAAGCAGGCGTCTGCTGAATTTCCCTTCTCTGTTCTATCTGCAGCAGATCACAGAGCTTGCAGTTATTTGCTGCAGCCCGGGTAAAGACTCACATTCAGTTATTTGAAAGTTTTGTCCAGGTAAAATCAAACTTTCACTTTTGTTTCCAATTCAAAACATGCCCCACTCTTCCACAGTTCAGGCTCACCCCAGATCTATAGTGACCTGAACTGGGAGGCCCAGCCCAGGGGCAGGGGTCCCTCACTGTGACCACCTATGGACCACCTGTGACCACCTAGGACTTTGCTGACCCATGGAGCGTGGTGTGTCTCCACTCTTCCCTTCCACATGGAAGTGGTTACTGAGGTTATCTTGCCCATATTTCATCACTGTATATTGGATATGTATGGAGGGAGCAAATGATTTGTTATTTAATTTATAATTATTTGGATCAAAATGAGCAAGATCCAGGCCTGATATGGAGACTATCAGAAGATCTTGAACTATGAGCCTAATCTCATGAGTAAACAGGAATTTTGGATTATCTTTGTGCGAGAAAGAGTGAATAAAATATGCAAAATGGAGCATTATGTGCCAAAGAGGGCTGAAGGCAACAGATTTGTGTGCTTGTTCAAAAAGTCTGGTACTTGTCCCTCGCCCAGGGATCAGGCTTGCCCATGTGACTTCATTTGGCTAACAAAATGAGGGCGAAGGCAATAACCTACCACTTCCTAGTAGATGCTTTAAGGGGCTTTCCCCTCTGCCATGAGATTATGGTGTCCAGGGTGGGGTAGTACCTTCACCCTGGACCTCAAAATGAAGAGAACTCCAGACAGAGCCCCAGCCAGACTGCAGGGGATATAGAATGTGAGCAAGGAACACACTTTGTTGCCGTAAACCACTAGGACATGGGGGATTTATGTTACCACAGCATAAACTAGTCTGAGATTGTTGTTGATCCTTAAATTACTTCACATGCCTTGTGTTTTCCTCTCCTCCTCAGCCTTCGCTTATAAAAGACTGCATGTTGAAGCTAGCTGGATTTTGCTTCTCATCCTGACTCTGCCATTTTTTATCTGTGTGACCTTGGGCAAGTTACTTGACCTCTCAGCATTTCATCTTAAAACTGAAGCAAATGATGCTAGGATATTACTATGATTAGCTAATTTAATATCTGAGTGATGCCTGGCATAAGTACTTGACAAAAGTTAGTTTTCAGGCCGGGCACTGTGGCTCACGCCTGTAATCCTAGCTCTTGGGAAGCCGAGGCGGGCGGATTGCTCAAGGTCAGGAGTTCAAAACCAGCCTGAGCAAGAGCGAGACCCCGTCTCTACTATAAATAGAAAGAAATCAATTGGCCAACTGATATATATATAAAAAATTAGCCGGGCATGGTGGCACATGCCTGTAGTCCCAGCTACCAGGGAGGCTGAGGCAGAAGGATCGCTCGAGCCCAGGAGTTTGAGGTTGCTGTGAGCTAGGCTGACGCCACGGCACTCACTCTAGCCTGGGCAACAAAGCGAGACTCTGTCTCAAAAAAAAAAAAAAAAAAAAAAGTTAGTTTTCTACCCAACTTGGTTCCTCACAGGAGAGGTAGTAGGGTTAGTCATTCACTTTAATTTTTGGTTTTTGTTGTTGTTCTAGAAATTTCCCAGTAATACTTCTAGCTCTTATTTCTTACTTCAAAGATTTAAGGAATCTGAGTAAAATCCATAAATAATTCTATTCTAACGCCAGTAGCAGACATGTTATTTTCCTCCTCCACCTCTGAAATCTCTGTATACTGTATTTGTAATTTTATAATATACTAAAGTTAGGGACTCATTCTCATCCCCGTATGCTATACTCTTAAGTTCTGTGAGGGCAGATATTTTACTTATCTTTAGAGGCTAGAACGCTGCCATATATGATCATTAACAGATTAAGTAAATAGATAGTAAAAATGATGAAGTTATTTTCAAGCTATCCTAATGAAGGGGTTTTTATATGAATATGCGCCCCACTGGTCTATCATAACTAGAGCTTCCTGTCTCACTCTTCCAGAGACAGACCTGCTTAGAAGAGGCCTGACCCATTCCCTTTACAAACTCTGACATGTTTCTAAAATGAGGCATACGGAGGAAAGGCTCTCATTTAAAATATTTAAATGTGTTCTCAGGGTTAGAAAATGTCATTCAGATACTTTAAAGCCAAAGGCTCTGTTTTTAAAAAAATAAATAAATAATTTGGAGTTGTCTGTTGTCCTTGTTTTTAGCAAAACTCAGTCCCTAGCTGACTTTTGTTTATTTGTTTTCTCTGGGAACAGAGTAGCTGTACTACACCCAAGCATGTATCATTTCATGACAATGACTCAGAAAGCAGCACAGATGTCATGGCTTACCTAGTCCCTAAAAAATGCCTACCATGCAGGAAATGAAATAAGGTTCTTGGACTCAGCAGAAATGGGGTGAGGATAAAGAGGCTGCTTTGAATTTGTGGGCTTTCCCAGGCGGCTTTGGAAATATCTCATGCAAATCCAAACAGTATCTGGGTCACAGATAGTTTTTTGACCAGTAATTTCTGAATATACTTTTAGTCTTCTAGCACGCTTGGAGGTAGTAGGCCTATTTGGGAAAATAAAACAATTTGAATAATTTAGATAGTTGGATACCTTTCTACCAATGAGGGTCTTTTTCTTTTTCATAACAGTCTGCTATTCTTGGAACCATTTCCGAGGTCTAAAATTTTATTATACCAAACAATAAATAAAATTCAGTCATCTAGTGCCTCTACCAACAACTTAAATATGCATGAGCCATTGTTTCTGAGTATGGCTTTTTTGTGCCTCTCTCTCTATATAAATTTAGTCCAGCTTTTAAACCAAGAAACAGCTTGCTAGAAACATGAATTGTATCATTGTATTTGACTAAACATTTAGTCTGTAACTTTTATTACTTTAGAAGCCTGTCAGATGCTATTTGGAAACTTTCTCTTTAGTCTTGGTTATAATAAACCAAAAGTACCTAGAATTCTATGGGACATCAACTGTCAGGAAATGTTGAGTGTATCATTTTTGGGGAAAGGCAGACACTTTTACAAGAAGACTTCAATATGCAAATAGAAAAGGATTTAAGAATATGCAAATAGGAAAAGATTTAAGAATGCAGAAGGATTTAAGAAGAATAGAGAAATCAAGATGTAAAGCAAATTATCTCATACTTACTTTGACATTGAGGCTTGTATGCTATTCTGAAAATGGGGCTGTTCCATTTCTGCCATGACAGAGAAGTTTTTTGGGGGAAATCCCAAAAATGACCACAGCCTAAAAATGCACAGCTTAGAGGGGAGTTTCCAATGGACTTGGCCTTTGGCCAAGCCCCAGGCCATTCACTCAAAGTGCCCCCCACAGTATAACTAAATGCTTGCCGTGGTCTAGCATCAGCATTTATGCATAGATAATAGGAGTTAGGACTATGAATTCTCAGGGGGGGGAAATGAACTGTGAAGATGTGAGCTTGAGTCACATTCAAGGACCTTAACTAACCAACTGATGAAGATTATCAGCCCTGACTGAATTTAAGTCTAAATGTTACGGCTTGCTCAGTTTTGGCTTTCGTGAAAACAAGCACCAACAAATGACTACCGTGTTGCTTGTCAAATAATAGTTTTGTCTCTTTTCCTAATTTGTGGTGAAAGCAAAGAACCATCTGTAGGCATCTTTTATATAAGCAATAGACATACAAGAAAAGAGAATGCGAGAAAAGAAAAGCATTTTGGACTGTACATTGTGGGATTTTAGCATTGAGAACTTTACTGATAGATATCTCAGTTCCCACCATTGCACTCCAACTAAAGCATAAAAATGTTTTATCTAGCAGCAAGAAGGAGACAATGGGGCAAGAATGGATTTTAGAGTCTTGCCTGTGACCTTGGGCAAGTCATTTAACCTTTCTGAGTCTTCTCATCTTCAAAATAAAAATGGATGATGATACTTTTCTCTTTCAGTTATTGTCAGATTGAGTGATCTGGACTAAAGAACCAGAACAGAATATGACATATTCTTCCTGGGATTCCTAGAGCTTGGCAAACAGTAGACATTCCATGTTTTTCTGAATGAATGAGTCAGTGAATGAACAAATGATATACTGAAGCATCAGTTAAGTACAGGCCTGGCTCAATCAATGCTAATCTCCTCTGAGTAAAATAGCAGTGGTGTTGTCTTCAGAGTCCAGCCTGAGGCATTAGCAAGTCCCTCCCTCCACACCAGGACTTGAATTTGGGCCTAGATGAGCAGAAAGGAGGATACATTGCCAAATGTAGGAATTATCATTTGTCTACTTCCATAAAGAGTGAAGTGGAGGGCACACAGAGGGAAGAACAGATCTCATCATGAAAAAATCTTTTGCTTGGGTGAAATGTCATTTGCAGTTCAGCCATGGGGATGCAATTGAATTCTTCTGGTATTATTTATTCTTTTAGACAATGCCTAATCTTTGGGGGAATTTGGGCAAGGTAAACATACCTCAAAACATTCTTCTAAATTAGACTATTATTTAACTCATTTTTCACATAAAACATCTGAGCAGATTATTAAGTTGAATTCACATATATGTCATTCAGTATTCTAGCAATTTATAATTTATGTAATTTAAATAAATGTTTAAATGATCATTGTATCAGTTATATTATAACTAATGGGATTTATCTTTTTATTGTTGTTACATCATGAAAGATACTTTTATTATCTTACATGATAGTAAAACCATACATGAAGCAATGTATGTTTTTTCTTTTTTTTTCTGGTCAACAGGAACACTGACAAAAAGATAACATTTCCAAGGTACATCATAGTTGCTTTGAATATTTGCTTACAAATTATGGAAAGAATAAGAGTATAAAATGTATCATATAAATGACATAAGGGGAAATGAATGCATGAACTGAATTTCGAATAAAGAAGGTTTCGTTTCAAATAATCAGCACAGGAAAGGATGAGCTAATGTCATTTTCCTGAAGTTACTTTCATCCCTGAGGACACACCTTGTGTTAGCAATCTCAGGGCTTGCTTTTTAGCAAGTCAAGACGTCACTGGAATAATCATAAATCTTCACACATGATGGAAATTTTGAGTTAATTGGCATTACAAATTCTTGGCGTGGTAACTCAGGATTGGCATTGATGAGTATGACTTTTTCGAGACAGACAAGCAAAGACCATAAGAATGAATTGTATACCCAAGATATACACCCTTGTGCTCTGACTACAAAATTCAAATGTTACTGAATTCACAGAAAGTTCCTGAATGAACATAAATGAGGAACAGAAGTGGATTGATAGGGGTTGGGGGGAAGGACAACATATAAGAATACTAAACCTCAAATCTAGGAGAAAAACATGGATTATTTTGAGGGAGATGGTCGTAAATATAATCTTCTAAATAATCTGAACTGAGTATTTTGGGCTATATTCCATTATGAATAGCAAAATGCAAAGCAAATTATCAATTCATTTTTTTCAGGCACAGCTTTATAGCTTTTAAATTTAGGTTCTAGAAGAATGGAGCAAGAGGCGGACACGTATTCTGTTCCATGAAAGGAAGATTGGTGGCTTCACTCAGCCTGAGAGCTTATACTCTAAACTCAGAAGGCCTCCAAAACCTTTCTGCCTCACTTCTACACAGAGGCATTCTGTTGACGTCACAGGGGTCATACTTTGACATCTTCACCTTTGGAGCATGGCATAATAGATATCCAGCATCATAGATAACAGCAAACAGCATCAATAAAAGACCATTGATGAAGGTTGAACTTTTAGCCACTCTAGATATTGAATGAGAACTCTGCAATTATTATGGCAGCCCGCTCCAAGGAAGTAGCTGCAAGTAACCCACTGTGCCAAGGCCCAAGACCTGCATCTTTCTGGAATTACTTCTACCATTCTATGCCTTGTACTTGGATAATGTAGGATCTTTCATTCTGCACATGCTGGTGCTTATGCTTACAAGTATTAAACTGCTGCCTTATCCCATTGATGATTACATCAATGCAATTTCTAAATTTTTAGGAAGAGACTTTATTTCAATGCCTGAGACAGTCTTCAGTTTCCTTTTGGGAATGGAAGTCCATCCAAAGCCAGCTACATCCCTAGGGCAATGACAATGGGAACTTGCTTAGCCTCTGCCAACCAATTCCTATCAGAGGCCAAGATCTGTCCTTGTTTACCACTCCCCACTAGTCTTGCCACAAAACCCCTGCTCAACCTGCCCTAGGTGGTGCCTGAAATAATATTACTGTAGTGGATACTGCAGTGCTTTGCACTGATCACCTCGTGCAAGTTGATATACCTTTGCCCCTCCTGCTGAGAAAATCAGTTGCGGAGGTTCACAGGTTATAGCCCTTTCCAGAGTCAAGGTCACACTGGCCAATGGGGAGCTACAAAGAATCAGCTCCTTTGCCTCCTACTGGGACAACTTAAATGACCATCCCAGCTCCCCCTGTAGGATCAGCTGTGCACTGCAATGCCATCAAATTGCAGCCAGCTTCTCCCTCTGCCTCATCTCGCCATCCTCACTTCCATGCAGCTCTACCCTCTGCGATCACTTCCCTGTGAACCTCTCACACCGCTCTCAGGCTCAGAGTCTACTTCCAGAGAATCCTATTTAAGCTAGCTATGATGGTTTATGAGCATCACCACTTCTTTTTTTTTTTTCCATTTTCTTTCTTTTTTTTTATTTCGGCATATTATGAGGGTACAGATTTTAAGGTTTCAATAAATGCCCTTTCCCCCCACAAATCTGAGTTTCCAGCATGACTATCCCCCAGATGATGCACATCTTACTTATGTATGTGTATACCCGCCCCCTCCCATCTGCCCAATACCCTATTACTATAGTACCTATGTGTCCACTTAGGTGCTACTCAGTTAATACCAATTTGCTGGTGAGTATATGTGGTGTTTGTTTTTCCATTCTTGGGATACTTCACTTAGTAGTATGGGTTCCAGCTCTAACCAGGAAAATATAAGATGTGCTATGTCACCATTGTTTCTTAGAGCTGAATAGTACTCCATGGTATACATATACCACATTTTATTAATCCATTCTTGGATTGATGGGCACTTGGGCTGTTTCCACAGCCTTGCAATTATGAATTGTGCTGCTATAAACATTCGAGTGCAGGTGTCTTTTTTGTATAGTGTCACTGGATCTTTTGGGTAGATGCCCAGCAATGGGATTGCTGGATCAAATGGTAGATTCACTTGTATCGCTTTAAGGTATCTCCATATTGCTTTCCACAGAGGTTGAACTAATTTGCAGTCCCACCAGCAGTGTAGGAGTGTTCCTCTATCTCTGCATCCACACCAGCATTTATTGTTTGGAGACTTTTTGATAAAGACCATTCTCACTGGAGTTAAGTGATATTTCATTGTGGTTCTGATTTGCATTTCCCTGATGATTAGAGATGTTGAGCATTTTTTCATATATTTGTTGGCCATTCTTATGTCTTCTTTAGAAAAGTTTCTGTTCAAGTCCTTTGCCCACTTTTTGATAAGCTTATTTGATTTTTTCTTGCTGATTTTCATGAGTTCTAAGAATATTCTAGTTATCAGCCCCTTATCAGATGCGTAGGATGCCAAAATATTCTCCCATTCTGTAGGTTGTCTGTTTACTTTCATGACTATTTGTTTGGCTGTGCAGAAGCTTTGTAGTTTGATCATGTTCCATTTATTTATTTTTGTTGCTGCTGTGATTGCCTTTGTAGACTTCTTCATAAACTCTTTGCCTAGGCCGATGTCTAAAAGAGTGTTTCCAACATTTTCCTCTAGAATTCTAATAGTTTCATACCTTAGGTTTAAGTCTGTTATCCAGTGTGAGTTGATTTTTGTGAGAGGTGAAAGGTGTGGGCCCTGCTTTAGCCTTCTACAAGTGGCTATCCAGTTTTCCCAGCACCATTTATTGAAAAGGGATTCTTTTCCCCAGTATATGTTTTTGTCTGCTTTGTCAAAGATTAGATGGCTATATGAGGATGGTTTTATATCAGGATTCTCAGATCTGTTCCACTGGTTAATAGTCCTATTTTTATGCCAATACCAGATTGATTTAATTACTACAGCTTTGTAGTATAGTTTGATATTTGGCATATTAATACCTTCCATTTTGTTTTTGTTGCCTAGAATTGCTTTTGATATTCAGGGTCTTCTTTGGTTCTATACGAAGCATAAGATTATTTTTTCTATATCTGTGAAGAATGCTGATGGGATTTTAATAGGTATTGCATTGAATCTGTAGATCAGTTTGGGTAGTATAGACATTTTGATGATATTGAGTCTGCCGATCCACAAGCATGTTATGGATTTCCATCTGTTTACATCCTCTGATATTTCCTTCCTCGGTGTTTCATAGTTCTCCCTGTAGAGGTCTTTTACCTCCTTGGTTAAGTATATTCCTAGGTACTTTAATTTCTTTGTTGCTATTGTGAAGGGAATTGAGTCTTTGATTTGGTTCTCACTCTTACTGTTGTTGGCGTATACGAATGCCTCTGATTTCTGTGTATTGATTGTGTATCCTGAGACTTTACTAAATTTATTTATCAGTTCCAGGAGTTTCTTGGTTGAATCTTTGGGGTTTTATAAATATAATATCATATCATCAGCAGACAGAACATCACCACTTCTTAGAGACTTTTGATGTTCTGTCTCATCTCACCCATTAGAATCCTAAGTATCAGAGTCATTCTGAATTGATGGATGGTCTGTGGAGTCAACTCTTCATCCTCTTGACCCTGCTCTTTCCATTCTTTGCTTCATCCCCTTTCTCTCAGCCCACTCAACAGGTTCTGCTGACTGAAATCTGCTGTATTCAGTACTCCAGTAAGACACGATGGCTCCTTTATACCAAATCTCCCTACAGTGCAATGGTTCTCAGAGTTTTGGTGTTCCCAGACATTTTGGGATTATAGACTATATGATGGCTCACTCAGAGAGATTCCTTTGCATCCGTAATTACGGCACCTAATAGCCTATCAGTGTCACTTCACTAGTTGCATAGAATTGTTAGATGTCTTTTCAGGACTCTTTTAAATATTCCAGAGGCAAGGTCCTTAAGTATTTCAGAAAATATGCAACTTTCAGAGATTCCAAGATGCTCTCCTACTACTTTTTAAACTTTCTCTATTGCTTACCCAGTACACCTAGTACTCTGCACCACAATATGTCACCAGCTCAATATTGCTTCTGAAAAATATGATAAAATCAGCAACATCATCTGTTTTTGTAAAAATAAAAATGACCCATTGATCTGAATTTGGTAGCACGCAATCAAAGGACGTCGTGACACACTGGTTGAGAACTCCTTCTGAAACTCTAACTTTTATTAGTAGTATTTGCCGTGTACAATATGCTGTCTGTGCGCTGGATGCAGCTCTATTTAGTAACTCTTCAGTCCGTTCCATAACGAGCGACCTGAACCTGAACCAACATTTTAAATCAGAGTCATATTGTCCAAAGTGTGTAGACCAAAATGGGTAGCTTTACAGAATGGTACCTGAAGAGGGCTGATTCATGTTTGGCTACATCCAGTCTAACAAGCCTAGAATCCCCCACTATGGGACATTTATATTGCCAAGACTGATTAATCAGCTGCCCCCATGTCATGCATTCCATTGTTTCTCAAAGTGTCTGAGAAACATTAGGACCAGAATCACCTGGAATCCATGAAAAATGCACATCCCTGGATCCCACCCAGCCCTGCTACTCTGCATCATGCCAAGAAGGTATGCTTTGGGCAAGCTTCCCATGCAGTTTTTAATGCACAGTGAGTGTTAAGAACCGTGGAGTTATCAAATGGTCTCTTGATAAAGAAGTAGGAAGGCTGGAACTTAAACTTTTCATGATTTCCCTTCCCTTCCTCTGCCTCCAGGTTCTTCTCTTGCCAATGTCTAGCTCCCTCTTTGCCTTCAGCTGCTTACCCACCTCTGCCCACCTGCCCTGTACTCTGGCAAAAAAACTTGTAATTAAATGCCCATCATCAGATATGGCTCTCATCTGAGCATCAAGGCAGACATTTGATTGAACCAATTCATGCATAGGCGAGTGAATCATTGAGAGACTCTTGATTTTGTCAGAGTAATTTTTGTAAGATTGTATTTCTTCCTCCTTTCTTTTTTCCTTCCTTTCTTTTTTTTCTCTCCCTCCTGCCCTCTCTCCTTCCTTCCCTCTTTCTCCCTCTCTCTTTCTTTCTCTCTTTTTTTCTTTCTGTAATGTTAGGGTGAGAAATTTCTAAGGAGGGGAACACCAAATGGCACGCTAAGCCTTCTGCAGTATTAACCACTAGCTAATCCTCTCTGCTATATTTACTTTACTTTTTTTTTTTTAACTTTTACTATACTTTTCAAAATTTCCCCATTTACTTCTGTGCCCACCATTTCTCTAAAAGCTCTATATTTTTTCACAATGACACTCTTGGAAGCAATAGAGAGGGTTCAAACAGGCAGCAGGCAGAGAGTGATGGGGTTGGGGATTGGGGGCCTTGTCTAATAATATTGTCTTTCCTTATATATTGTTTCTATTTATCTAACCACTTTGGTCATGTGCAGCCCCTCCTCCTCAGACTGCTCACTGTCGTATTCAGGGAAACTCCAGTCTGGCTACAGGGTCTCAAAGAATAATGAAGATATTTACTATAAGTGAAGAGGTAAAACAGAAGTTTCCCAACATGTATCACACAGAACGCTTCTGAGAAACCTTTAGGCTTCTCTATTTCTCCCTAAAATTTCCCCTGCTGAAATGCGTCTCCCCTACGCCCCCTCAATGTAGTTGCCTCCCTGTTTTGCTCTAGGGCTACCCCTTCTCCCATGCTGCATCCCTTCCTCTCCATGAAATTCTATTGAATGGCATCCCACTCTCTACATACAATTAGCTGACCTGTTGAATCTTCCAGGAGTACAATATCACAGGAATCCAAAGGGCAAACGTAACTACATCTCTCTCCAAATCCAATCACCCCTAACTCTCCCTCTTTGGAGGAATGTGAATCATAAACTACAAGAGAGAAAAAGAGAAGATAGAAGGGGAAAGAGTTCAAATGTTATAAGCTCTTTGTAGAGAGTGAGGCTGCTTTTTTCTTTTTTGCAAAGAATCCCTACCTCATCTCCCTTTTCCTTATAAAACTTCAGACACATAGTAGGTACCCAATTCCTATTGGTTTTTGAATGTCATCCCCCAAAATTGAATAACTGAGTCTTCCAGCTAATCCGAAATTGGTTTTATGTAAACTTGTTGAAGTCTTTTGAATTTTCTTAAGACTTATCCCTAATCAAATGTAGTTACAGATGAACACTCAAATATGAAAAAAATAAGGAAGTCTGGGATTATCTGCCACTTTGTATTATTTGTGCTCTTGCTACTGTCTAGTTATGAGCTGATTATGCTAATGAAAAATCTAAATGATATCCAAGACCAAAATCAAGTTAGAGGAAGAGGAATAACATTGAGTATTCATGCCAGCTGCTGTGTGCATGTACCACATCATTTACCTTTGCAATAACCCTGTAAGTGAGGTGTGGTTACCCCATTTTATGAAAGAGAAAACTGAGGCTCAGAGTGGTAAAATAACTTGCCCAAGGTCATATAAAAAAATAGTAAAAGCAGGATTTGCACTCATGTCTGCCAGTCTCCCAAGTCTGTAATCTTTATCCACTATAACATGCTTTCTTTTGATGTTGGATTTTATTCCACTTTGGGGAGTTGTTATGGGCTTACTCTAGCTATTTTGTAGATGATGAAGACTCATTTCTACCTAGTTAAGCTTTAAACACCTAAGAACAAAATACATTATATTTCTACATATGAAAAGCCATTTGGAGCGTTGTATAGAGCATTGTCGTTTTCAAACACTCTCACACATAGTAATTGCTGACCCAGTGCAAGAATCTAACACAAATTGCCAGAGTCTTATTTATTATATTGTACTAAAGCCAGAGAACCTAGAAATCCAATTCGGTATTTGCTTTCCAACTCCTGAGTTGAAAGACAGCCAGGTGGAGCAAACTGCCTTTCTTATTGTCTTTCTTCCAGAGGCCCCAAGCAAAGGCATCAATCACATTTGCCCCTATATTCCAACTTGAGTAGTAGAGTGTGAGAGTGTGATTCAGCCCCTCTTGTTTAATGTCTCCTGTTTTATTCTACTACCTCATTCTTTTTTTTTCTTTTTGTTCCACTTTTAGCTCAAGTTCCTGTGCATATAAAAATAAAATGTAAAATGTGATAGGTTCATGTGTTAGTGATTTTACAGAGGTGGATTCCAGTTTCCTTTTAAGGCCAAAACTATGGATATTGCTTTTGTTTTATTGTTTCTTATCATCCAACTGTGCTGTAAGTTTCCTTTAAGACAGAATCCAAGTTTCATTCATTTTTGTAGCCACCTCTTCATCTCTCTCTCCCCATGATGCTTATTCCAGTGTCTTGCACGTTGGGGGCCTTCAATAAATGCTTATTAAAATACAAGTGTCAATAAATATGGATGATAAAGGCATAGAATTCTGTATGTGTCCAGTACCAAAGAAAGTAGCCTCAATGTCTCAATGATTTAAAAAGTTTCGGTGCTGTCTTAATGAGTTTGAAATGTTTAGTTCAAAATTGGCAAAGCCTCTGAGCCATTTAGGATGCTTTTGGCTGCAAGTAACAGAATAACCAACTAAAAGTAGCTTCAAGAGAAGGTTAAATGAGGTGATATGACAGCTAGTCTGGGGGAAGATAGTTTCAGACTTGGCGTGGTACACAAACAATACCATTGAGGATGTGGGCTCTTGGCATCCTTTGTTCTTTCTTCCTGAGTATTTCATAGTTTCCAGATGGATGCTTCATACCCCAAAATCTTGTCTTCCCAGAACTTATTTCAAAGGTAGGAAACAAGAGGTTATGGAGGGTTTCTACACATCTTCCTCCTTTTATTGGTGAGGAAAAATTTCCAAGACATCCTTCAGTATACTCTCTTTCCTTTCATTGGCTAGAAAGGGTCACATGCTCACGCCGACACCACCGGCATCTGATGACTAGAATTACCATGCACTGGGATCAGCTTAGACCAACCATGGTCCATCCACTTGGAGTGGAGAAGAGTTCTGCCTTTTCTACAGTATTTCTAAGTTAGCTCCCTGCTATCTCCTGCTTGAACAATATCAAAATTCTGGTCATAGGAAGAAATAGCTGTTGGGGAAGAAAACAGCAGCATCTGTTAACCTCCTATATGAAATAATTTGTCACAAGAAGTTTCTGTTAGAGATGTAAGCTAGTTTGCGAAATACTTAGACCCCAAAACAAGGGTAAGGGGCTTATATTTATTTATTGTATGTCTATTACATGCACACCTTATGTTATTTAATTCATGCACCATCAACCTAGGAGCAGGTATATTTACCAATTTATAGATGGGAATACTAAGGCTCAAGGAGGCCAAAAGTTGCTCACATTTGCACATAAGTTAGAGTCACTCCTGAATTCAAATCTATGTCCCTCTGAACTGACTCTAAAACCTATGCTTTTTTCCTGCATGTTTTGGGAAGAACCTCTTTTTATTTCGGGATATTTTTACTCTTAAGAGAACCTCTAAGCAGTTCTTGAAGTTCCATGACCCAGAAAAGAATGTTCTAGAATGCCACAACCTGGTCAGGCCTAGAGAGTTTTGACTCTAGAAAAGCAGTTCTCGACCACTGTGGCAAAGCATCTTGATGGTTCCGATCAATTATGAACCAGAATATAAGGTAGCTGTTATCTGTAAGAATTAAATATTAAAATTTGACAATACTACTTTTAATTAATAAATTAGAGGAACAAATCCATACTTTCACTCACTTGCTTTCCAGTATAAACAAAGGCCTTAGGTGAGAGAGGAATGCCAGAAATTTCATATGACCTATAATCTAACACATGATGATGGTGCTTCCCACATAGGAAACCTGTGCAACATAAGTGTCCTGACAAAAAAGATGTTGAGAACCATTAGTTACCATAAATGTACTCCTGGTTTCACATTTTTGGAAAGCGCCTCTTCTCAGGTTGTAGCTGCTATTTCTGGAGGCTGGGATATTATATGTTTAATGCTTCCTTCTTGGAATGAGCTAACCTGAGAAATGGTTCTATCCTAAATATAATAATGTGAATCTGTGATCGCCTCTCAAGTATCCATTCCCCCTTCTCCTCACAGTAGCCCAGATTTCTACTGGAAAATTTCTCACCCCTATTCCCAGCCATATGGTTTAAATGGGACAAACCCCACTCCAGGAGTGAATCATGATTGGCCAAAGTTTATCAATGCATATCATTTTTTTGCTTCCTTAAATTTAGACCTTTTACAAGTTTACCAAATAAGATCATAATTTACAGTCATTTTATATGTGTGAGTGTTAAAACCATTAATTTGTTAAATGGAAGCAATTTTAAAAATGCTAAAATTTGTATAAATCCTGTTTTGGCATATTTTGCTCAAATTTTTCTTTCTTTCTTTTTTTTTTTTTTCTTTTGAGACAGAGTCTCACTCTGTTGCCATGGCTAGAGTGCCATGGCATCAGCCTAGCTCACAGCAACCTCAAACTCCTGGGCTCAAGCAATCCTCCTGCCTCAGCCTCCCAAGTAGCTGGGACTACAGGCATGCGCCACCATGCCTGGCTAATTTTTTCTATTTTTGGTAGAGATGGGGTCTCACTTTTGCTCAGGCTGGTCTTGAACTCCTGAGCTCAAAGGATCTACCTGCCTCGGCCTCCCAGAGCCCTAGGATTACAGGTGTGATCCACTGCACCCAGCCTCAAATTTTAATATAATGGAAGAGGCCCAGGGTTCTCTTGTCATCTACCCATTTCTCTACCTCTACCTTTCCCTCCCTTTAAAATTAAGCAGAAATTCAAGTCTTTCTCTCTCTCTCTCTCTCTCTCTCTCTCTCTCTCTCTCTCTCTCTCTTTTAACTTTAGGCCTTGTTCTAAAGGTCTGGTTGGTTGTAAGAAGAATTTCAAAGGACCCCTCCTTAAACCTTGACCTTAAACGCACTCCTTCCTCAAAACACTAATTCTCTAATACCTGTAATAACACTCGTCTATGTTTACTGCTCCAAATTCTATCCAAAAGAAAATCTGAAATGGAATGTACACCTTAATTTGGAAGGAGAATAGAAAAAGATAATTATTTAAAAAATAATGATACCTTTTAATAAAAAAAATTAACTAAATTGGATGTTACCTGTTAATCCAGTTATATAATGTAAGAGAATTCTTCAGGGTGTGGATTCCAAACCACTGAATTCTCACATTCCCTGTGAGATCCATTCTTAACTTTGAGAACACAGAACTTTTAGATGGGTGGTAGCTCTTACTCTTCATAAGCTGGTGATGCTGTTACTTTCTCAAGGACAAAGCATATAAAGCCTGGTTTTCTCAAAAGCTTCTATACTGGGGACTTCCTTATCCTGTGAAGGTATCCTGATGGTGCTTTTTTCTAGCTGAAGTTTTCAGATGCAAAAGAATAATACCCCGAAAGAGTGGTTGGTCCATTTTTAGTACCTATTGAAAAGAGAAAAGAAAAAGTAGATGGAGGAGGAAAGAGAAGAGGAGAAAGGAAAAGAAACCATGGGCAATGTGATGCTTTATCTTTGACTTTGGATATTGTAGGAGGCATCTGGATATGGCTTCCTGATTAATTCCACTCTCACTGGTGGCCATTATCTAAAATTATTAAGCATCCATATATCCTGTGATTCAGCACGGTGAAACATCACCACACCTATGGAGACTCAAAGGATCTAGACCAGCAACAAAGTGTATTTATTACACTCCCATGAAGGTTAAGCTAAAACAAAGTAACATGAAGAAATATGAAAAAATATCTGTTCTTTCAATTAAACAAATTATAGCAATTTTAAACTAAAATAAATTAGATTCAAAAACAATGTTCATTTAGGAGGATTCTTGAATTCTGTAGTATCATATATGATAGCATTAGAATGATCAGCTCTGTAGGTTCATTACACTATGATAATATAAAATAGATATTCCTAATACAAGCAGTTATTTTTTTAAACCACAGATGGCATAAATATCCATACACATGACGCAGTTGGAATTGGTGGTAAATTTATTTTTCTCCCCATTTATGGCAATAGATCTGTTAAGTGTGTGCCTGAGGGGCTGCAATTAAGAATGAGGGAAAACACTGCTTAATAAAGTTGGGATCAGGCATTTGAAAAGAATTCTTATGCTCAAGACTGCTAGAGAGCTGACCTGTTTATAGGAAATAGTTCTGCTAGAATTAGAAGTGGAAATAAGGAGATGATAATGAAATACAGTTTAACGAGTAAACGGCGGTGAACATATGTATCACTCCACACCATACAAATATGCTGCCAGTTTAGATATAGAGTTGTGGTTCCTTTTGTCAAGCTATTCTATTTCCTGTTAGAAAGGCTAACTTTGAAATACCATTTTCAGGCAGGGGAGATTGAACAAGGAGTTCATTAAAATGCTCAAGCTATTTCCTCAAATTTCTCTCATGTTGTTTGCAATAATGAGATGATGCTCTTATAAGTCATTCACTTATTCATTGCTTATGGAGAATGAGGTTCCAGTCCTAACTGCTTACTAATGGTCAAGCCTCCACATCTGGAAGTCACTAGAAAGTGTTTTCTTAGGTGAAAGGTCAAAGTCTAAGTGGAGATGACCTACCGATCAGGCACTCGCTTCACTGCTATGGTTACATTCCAGCCATATTTACCTTTGTTGGGCAGAGGACAACTCAAAGTGGTTTTCTTTCCTCTTCCCTCTTTAATGCAAGGAGGTGGTTCATTAGCAACATAGCTCATGCCTAAATGTAGCTACTTGATTTTAGTTCTTAATTAGCAATTCGAGAAATAGGTAATTAATACCAATGAGTGTAGATATAAGTTAATCTATTATAGTATGGATTTTTTTTATTTATGGTTTAAATATGAGGCCTATATTTTTTATTTTAAAATATTAAAGCGGTACAAATGTTTTTGTTACATGGATGCCTTGTATAATGCTGAAGTCAGAACTTACAATATGCCTATCTCCAGAATAGAGTTCATTGTACCCTTTAGGTAAGTTTTTAGTTACTCATCCCCCTCCCGCCCTCTCCACTGTCTGGTTTCCAATGTCCTTTACATCTCTTTGTGCCAGTGTGTCCCCATAGTTTAGCTCCCATTATTACTGAGTGCATGTGGTACTTGTTTTTCCATTCCTGAGATACTTCACTTAGGATAATGGTCTCTAGTTCCATTCAAGTTGCTGCAAAAGACAGTATTTTATTAATAAAGTCTATTTTGGATCCTATTCAAAGGAGTTTATAATGAAAAGCTCAAGGAAGATTGTGAGCTCATCATGCTCTTAGCATGCCCTACTCTTCACATTTCCACACCTGTGAGTATTGCCCTCTTTTTTCAACTTGATAAATAAACTTCTATGATTCTTATGTAACAAACTCAAATAGCTCCTCTTCTCTGAAGGCTTTCCTAGGACCCCAGGCAGAGATCTCTTAGAACAACACAAAGCTCCTTCCTCTCTGTTCTCCCCATGATAATCTGCTTGCATGTGAGCTTCCGCATATTATTCTACATCTGTTCCTGTTGTCTAGCACAGTGACTGGCATTTACTGGCAATCAGTAGATACATGTTTAAAAATGACCTTTCTAGAACAATTTGAGTGGAGATGTATCTTACCATCTGAGGATCAGAATATATCAAGACATATCACCTGTCTAAATTACCCAAGGAACAGCAAGTAACTAAACAGGATGGTAAGAGTTAACATAATTCTAATGTACTTTAATGAACATTTAGTTTTAGCAGTCTATCTATCCACCTATCTATTAAATCTTTTCATTTGTACAATAGGAATGGTCAAGCCAATTTTCATAGAAATGTTTGTTTATGTGGGCTATCATAGTGTTGTTTTCGCAGAGGCTTAAGAAATACTTGGCTGAACAATATAACTGAGAAAAAAAAAAGACCTGAGGAACAAAAAGTACTGAAGAAAACCTAGTATTCATCAGAATTAAAATTAGCTGAAGGAAAACAATAAGCATAAAATAAAAAACCTTTTCCTGCTGTTCGGATCATCAGCTTTCATTTCTAGCAGGGTCCCCTCCTCAGTCTCTTGCGTTGTGTAACAGGTTTCCCATATGGGCCGATGAATCTGACAGGCAAAACTATCTTATGATTTAAAAGTCTCTCTTTAAAATATGCAAAAAAGGCTACTGGAAGGTTCAAATCGTGAGCAGTGTCTTGGCTGCCTTAACACAAAGGTTCGCCCTATGACTACTCCATTATCACCCCGGATTATCTATTTAGAGCAGCAGAACCACTGCCTATCTGGAGCCGACACAGAACAACCTCCTCATTTCTCATGCTCTGAGGTCCCTCTTTGGACTGATAATTGTCAAGCATTCTTTCCTCTTCGAGCAATCCTAGGCTAACGCCCACCAGGAAACAAAGGGTCTCTTTGAGGATGGAAACTGAGACTATCCTGGCCCCTGAAAAATTACATGCTAGAAAATTTCTAAGTACTGAAATGATTGTGCTCCCTTCAGAGAACTCTGTGGACCTAACTATAGGAATAGGTTATCAAAAGGAAGCTTCCTTCAAACCCAAAAGAGAAGAAAGAAAGGACAATTGTAGGAGGAAGTCAAAAGGCAAGCCAGTCAAATAAACAAACCCTGGATACTTCTGCCCCATGAGCAGTATCTGTGATGTTGGCCATTTGCAAACTATTTGCACAGATATAGTCTCATTGGATTCTAACAACCATCCTATAAAGTAGTTATGGATCAATATTGTGCCCACTTTAAAGATAAGTAAACTGAGGTTTAAAGATGTAACTTGGCCAAGGTCATTCAGCTAGGGAAGGGCTGAGCTGAGACTCACACCACGTCTTTTCACTAGAAAGGCTACGCTTTCACGCCACAACTCAAAAAGCTTCTTGTTTTAGGCTGAGAAATCTCCCTTAACCAAAACCTGACCCATGTCACAGACTTTTTAGGAAGGAGTCTAAGAATCCTTTACGCCTTCTCGTTTTATTGACCAGGAAACTAAACCAGAACGCTCGGTTCAAATGTTCTGGTTTCACCATATTTCGCGTTAGGGGTAAAAAGCAAAAGTATGAGAGAACCAGTCCATATTAGCAATTTAGTGAGAGAATTAAGAGAAGCGACTTTCAAGGAAAGCCTGCGGTCGGTGCACACTCAGTCCTGAACAGTGAGAAATGAAGCTTTCCACGTTGGCCCGGAGGAACCGCGAAGTTCCCCGTGAACCCAGCGAGAGGCCTTTGCGATCTGTAAGCTTCACGCTCTGGGATAACGTAGGCTGATAAAACTTGCCAGGCAGCGTCACGAAGGCTGGCGAAAAAAAAAAGTTTTGTGATTGTGTCTGTGCCTTAAGAAATTCAGTTTACTTGTATATCCTCGTTTGCAGAGGATTCCTGTTGGCAAAAGAGGCTATTATGTCTATCTATGACCTTCCCTTTGTTTGTCTTAACTTCACTTAAATAATTGTACGCTGTCCAAAGCAAGGATAGGACCTGCCACCTCTTGTAAGCACTCGCCATTCTCTAAACGCAGAGGGTACTTACAGTGTGTTCTGGCATAAAAATTTAAGACACAAACACAGCAAGCACATCTTCTAGTCTATCTCCTGTGCAGAACTTCTGTAGTATCTATGGTGGAGTCTGTAAAAGAAGCCACTTAGGACTTAAGAAGTAAGCAGTTACATTTCATGGGAAAGAACAGACGAGGACAGTATATTCACCTGCTCTGTGGTAGATGCATGTGGCTTTCATTTTATTCAAAAATTGCTAATAGAAACGATACCTTTTATCGGGCTTTCTACTGTCCTTCACTGCAGGATATATTACTCATGTCAGACCCAAATTTACCTCTGGCCCATAGAAACCTGCTCTTATTTTGCTGATTGTTACTGTAAATTACTGACATAAGCAAAGCTTTGTCAGGAAACTGAGGTGATTGAAAACTCCAGAGAAGTTGAAGAAAATGTGTCCCGGATTATTTTGGGCTTCTTCCTCTTTCGTATACTTCATGTTCCTCATCTGAGTCATTGCTAAAATAGTTTAAAGGCTATGTTAGAATTCAGTATTAGATAGAGGGCTTGTTTATTCATGTTTCCCTTGAACCTGCCTCACTTGGATTGGCATGGGCTTTGCCTCAGTAATTTTACAATTCAATCCATAGCTGGATGTCAGTAGTAGAGGCCGATGGTGTTACATGTAGATAGTGATTATTTGAGAAACAAAATTGTTTATCCATGTGGGTAAAATTTATGCCTCAAGAAAGCCTTAGAAATAGTTTTCAAGCATCTTCTGGTGTATTACATTATGAATTTCTGGTTTGTATGAGGGTCCTTCCAAAGTCCCTTATTTTTTTGTACCACTCACTTTCTATGCTATTTTCTGTCTTGTCACTGAATTGCTCTTCCGCTTGGCTAATGACTGGATTCAGTGGGGAACTAGAGGTTTCTGACGGCCTCTTTCCAGATGACTCGCACATTTTCTTGGTTCCTCCAGGGTGACAGGCTTTGTGCTGAGCGCTGGGGGCAGTTTCCTCACAGTCTTTCTCTGTCAGAAACACATTGTCTTTGGGAAACCAACCCTTGGATGAGTGCATGGATGAGACATACACAGGATACTTCCAGAAGCTCAGAGGAGGGGCATTTCTAAGATTAGGGTTTTGGGGAAGATCATCTTAAGAAGGTAATCCTTGAGCTAAGTTCTGAAGGACAAAAAGAAAACAGGGGGGGGGGCATGTCTTGGCAGATGCAAGGACAGGAATGGTGAGAGCGGATGGACCAGGACTCAAGGAGGACTCGGCTCCTGACAGCTTTGAGGGGCAAGCTAAGGAATATGTATTTTGGGTGCTTGGGAAAAACTATGAATGAGTTTTCATGTAGGCCTTTGTTATGATCACATTTGTACTAGTTAATTAACTCAGCGACCATTTATTGAATATCTATTTGGTGGCATTAAGTTGCAGAAGTGGGACTATAAAATAACATGGTCCCTCCCCTGAAGGAGCTTACAGGCTTAGGAGGTTTAGGTAGAAGATAGACATGAAAGCAAAAAAGAACCAAAATGGCACTTTTGGCCAACGTAGAAATGTGAGATGAGTTAGAAGGTGATAAGAACACAAGTGTAGTTAAGGGTATAGCGGGGACGGGAAAAGACCCGTTGTTTCTCTTGAGCACACTCTTTTCAACCTTTGTAAAGAAAATACGTTCATATAACAGTTGTTAAGACTGTGATGAGATAATGTTAAAGTCATGCATATATGAGGAATATCAAGAAATCTCTTTAAGGAACAAAAGAGGTGGCATCCTTTCTCTGCCAGCCTCTACCAGCCATCTGTGATCACACTGTCCCCTGCTGTGTTAGAGCCAGGCAGCACCGTGGGTGAGACTGGAGCCCATGCGATGAGTCAAGAGGCTAGGAGGGCAATTCTTGGGGTTTGAAGCATGCCTGAAATAAGGAAATGACAGTGGTGATGGGCAAAGAGGCATAGGAAGAAGAGATAATAGGGAGTGTGACTGACAGACTGGGCAACTCATTTAGGGATTCAGCAGGATGACTCCAAAGACTTTTACCTGAGTGACTCTGTGGGTGACACTCACCAGGTTTTATAAGAAGAGAGAGGAAGGGTACTGCTATGTCCATTTGGACACGTCTGGTTGGAGGTGTCTTTGAGACCATCTGATAGTAACTCTCAATATTCATTTGGACGTGCAGGTCTGGCGCTCAGGAGGAAATGCATCACCTCTGTGATGCATTTTTGCATTTTTTGAGTCTTGGCATATAGGTAGGAATGGAAGCTGTGGGTGTTGCAAAAGTCAGTGATTGGGATGAGGACGGCGGAGAGCCCCAGATGGGCCCCAGCAAATGCTATCATTTAAAGGTTGAGTGGAAAAGGTTGAGCAGATCTTGGTCAGTGGGTAAGGAGGAAACCCGAGAAGAATGCGGTTAGGAATTTAAAAGAGTACTTTTAAGGAGGAAGTCATCAATGGAATTAAAAGCTGCCTCTTCTATGTGTAAAGATGGGCTATGATTTTCAAAACAAATTAAATACATTAGGTAGGACTGTTATTGCTAGTAACATGCAATGACTGACTAATGGCATATAACAAATACCACAAAGCTTAGAGAAAAAGCAAATGAAACCAGGCTTTCAAGATGATATACCATCTTCTAGATGTAAAACGTAAAGCACGGCATGCTGGCCTTCTGCGAAGAATACATGGGTTTGCGTTTGTTTTTCTAGTAAAGAGATGAGAGATGTTCAGTGGGCCGTCCCCTCTATTTCTAGCCTGTGCCTTTTGTGGGCCACTCATGGGGCAGGCGTGGAGTGATGGTGCAGAACAGAGCTCATGGGCACAGCTGAGAGCTTGTCCCAGCGCCGGGTCCCACTGATTCCCAGCTTTGAGCCGCTGGCTGCCAGAGCAATACATCAAAACACACCTGATTGACTCACTCTCACCTCCCCTTACCCACAGAACTCCCCAAATCTTTCCCAGATCTCAGTGACCTAAGTACATGGCAGGAATTATTAGTCAATGTCACAGGAGACTTGGAGCTGAAAAAGGTTAAAGCCATACCAAAGTAATGAACCCTGGGAGTGGGTACATCTCACTAATTTCTATGACTAAACTAGAGCTAAAAAAAAAAAAAAAGAAAGAAAAGAAAATTTAAAAATCTGCTTGGATTTCTCCCCACCTCTTAATTTTAAATATTACTCTATTCTCTCTGACATTTCCTACCTGAAGCAAGATTTTGGTTCCCACACAACACCCTTTTCCTTTGTTTTCTGGTTCTTCCATTATCTTGGCCTGCCCCTGACACTGTTTCCCAACTTATTAATATGTTTTCCTTTCTCATTTCCCTCCTCATAGCACAGACATGAACCACAAACCTGTAACCATAATGTCTGACTCACTCGGTGCTTCTCCTGTTAATGGACACCACATGGAACAGGAGATAGGAAAATACTCTTCACAGGAAATCAGACGATAATGCTTGCACTTTGGTGCCCTTTGAAACAAGAATTTAATTATCCTAATTAAAAAGATTACCTTATGGAAGACTTTTGGGGAAAAGAGTAGGCAGCGTGCCTTTGTCTTGATGACATGCATCTCAAAGCCAAAAGGGATCTTCCTGCTGCTATTTGTTTTGTCTGTTAAAGCCCAGGCCCCAAGAGAATGGTTAGATCAGAAATTGATCTTGATTTTTTTTTGACCCAACCCAGACAGTGAATACCGAAGGCTTGGCAGTGGTTTGCTTTGGGAGCGTATTAGTTTCCGAGGGCTGCTGTGACAAAGTACCACAAACTGGTGGCTAAACACAACAGAGGTTTATTCTCTCACAGTTCTGGAGGCTCAAAGTCCAAAATCAAGGTGTCCACTGGGATGGTTCCTTCTGGAGGACCTGAGGAGGAATCTGTCCCATGTCTCTCTCCCAGCTTCTGATTGCTTCTAGCAATTCCCGGCATTCCTTGGTTTGTAACGCACCACTCTAATTCCTGCCCGTCTTCACATGGCCCTCTCCCTGTGTGTCCATGTCCAAATGTCCCTCTTATAATAAGGACATCATTCCTATTGCATTAGAGCCCACCCTAATGCCTTCATCTTAACTTGATTATATCTGCCAAGACCCCATTTCCAAATAAGGTCATACCAGAGCTTTCAGAGGCTAGGACTTCAGCATACATTTTGATGGAGAGCACAATTCAACCCAATCAGGGGGTTAGGGTCAGACACCATCTCCCCTTCCTTCCCTGTTTTCCTCCACCTCTATCTTCCTTCCAAATGTTTCTATCTCCTTATTCTTTCAGGGGCCTATAAGGGCCCCATTTTGGGGGAAAGCACCTGAAATCCAGACCTTCATTTCTCTTCACCCAATAAAAGCAAACTTGTCTATGACCCACACCCTCAGGGCTCAACCCTCAGCTATAGAATTGATCAATCAATCCAAGGGAAGGTGATAATAGGTGCTCATAGGCAAAAATCACCCCTTCCAGGTGTTTGCATTTAGCAGATGACTACATGGAGACAGTGCCTTGGCCTGAAGGTGCTGGGGGACATTTTACAGTGGAGAACATTTTCCTTTTTAATAGACCCTGTGACCCTGGAATCTTACCTGTCGCCTTCATCTGGGAAAAGGCTGGGCCCTGTCTATCTGTTACTTTCTTAAGGGAAAGTTATTACTACAGACAATTTGATCTATCTTTGAATTGCTTGCATCTATTCATCCCGTGATTGTAAGCGTGCCAAGGGAGAAGATTTGCTCCTCACAAGGAAGTCCTTCAAGTGAAAGAATCTTATTTCAGAAAATGCCAACTTGCGGCGAAAGCATGAGGAATATAAGCCCATTTTAAACCATGAATAATTTTCAAAGAGCGAACATGAGAGCGGGAGGGAATTCAGTTGCTAGGAAAATAGAATAAAATAAACACAATCTCTCTCCCCCTTGTTTTTTTTTTTTCATTTTGGGGTGGGCTGTGCTTTCCAGCTTGCTGTGGAATGTTTTGTCCCTCCCATCTCAGTGGTGACAGACTCACAGTGATGCCTACATGTCTGTCTCACAGGTGTGGGCTCTGCTACTTGCCAGCTTAGCGAGACTTTGGAGGAATCTCCCACCGCGGTTGTAAAGAGAAAAGGGGAGAGATAATAGTTCACTGGCATCAGTAATCTACTTCCTCCGAACGGCTGAACGTTGGAATAATAGCCTCGGCGCTTGCCCTCCTACACCCCCTCCCCTGGCTCTGCCGCTGTCAGATTCTCTTCCCTTCTCCACAACTGGGAACTCTAGGGAGCAGATTGTTTTGGCTAGAATTAGCCGGGCACAGATGGTACCACCTGCTGCATGTTCCTTACTTCTCTCTCAGCTCTGCGAGTTTTTGTGTTTTTTAGGAGTTCAGAGGAAGGGGAAATGGCTGAGGCCCTTGCTCATGCTTGATTCTAGCTCAGCTGTCTGGAGCACACTGGCAGCTGTGGGGACACGCTGATTGGGGAAGGTGCTTCCAGGGTAACGTGCCGCAGTGGCGTCCTGTTTGCTGTATCTAGCGCTTTGGTTTCCAAAATACAAACTTTCTTTGGGCCAAACAGTTTCTGTTTTCCAGGCTGAAGATCTGCCTGTGACCAGACACAAGGCAGGTGGTCTTGCATGCGTCTGAAAAATGAGATTCTTCTCATTCTAAAGAGGAAAGGGCATAGGATGTCATGTTGCTGTCCATTTTATAAGGGAAGAAATTAGGAATAGGCCACGAACAGGTTGCTAAGCTCATTTCTGGACCGTTTACTGGGAATAATAACCCACGAGACCTCGGACTCCCACAGAGTGAACCTCGTAGATTAATAAACCCAATTTTCTCATCTATTAAAAAATATGACATTGGACCAAAGGACCTAAGAAATCCCATTCCTTCAAATTCTCTGACTTCTACCTGTAGAGTTGTTCCTAAGTGCTTATTCATAGGAGATCACAGTATAAGTCATTCATACGACTTGGTGTTTTTTTCTACCTCTCCTGACTTCATCTTCCACCCTTCTCCCATGCTTTGGTAGACTGCCTTTGTTCTTATTCTCGAAAACCCAAACTCATGCCTGCTTCAGGTGTTTGCACCTGCTGTTCTTCTTGGAACACTCTCGCTGCAGATCTTCCCATGCCTGACTTCTTCACATCCTTCAGGCTCGGGTCAATCACCACTGTCTCAAAGAGGCTTTTCCTCATACTCCTCACGGCCCCGGCTGAAGTCGCCTGTCTACTTCTGTCTCATTCACTATTACATCACCTTCTGTTATCCGCAACAAAACAGCCCTCTCTGAAGTGAGCTGCATGATTGTTTCCTTTTCTATCTTCCCCATTAGAATGTACATCCCTGAAAACAGGGATACTGTCTGTCTGTTCACCACTGTATCCCTAGGACATGGGGCAGTGCTAATTATATAGTGCCAGTGAAAAATATACATTGTATTGGGAGAATGATGTTATTTTGTGTTTACTAGAGGAAGCACCAGGGTATAGAAGGGAGCACTCTTGGGACTTCCATACTGGCACATTCCTAAAGCACCTGGAACTTAGCACTATCCTTATTTGTGCATGTCTGCCTCTGCCAGAATGTAGGAAACCTAAAGTCTGTAATCCTGTCTTGTTCATCTTTGCATGGTGCATAGTACCTAGTATTGTCCCTTACACATGGCAGACACTCAGTAACTTGGACCATTATCAATGTTGCAACTGTTGTTATGTAGTAGTATTATTTTTAGGACCACTAAATAGAATGGAAGCATCATAGAAGTAATAGAAGCATCAACAGAAGCAATAAAAGCATGTGTGATCACTGGAGATCTGGCTTCTGGTCCCAGTTCTACCAGTAACTATTGGGTGGAGTTTTATTTCCTCTGAGCCCCAGAATTTGAAAAGCCAGGGCTTTAGATGAGAGAGTAACTAAGATTCCTTGACACTCTAGACTCTTTTGGTATATTTCCATCTATTACAGTTTTCCCATTGCAGTGTTATGAATCTTCTGCTGCTCCTGTTACTCTGTGTATACTGGCTGCCTTGTTTCCTCCTCTGACCATCAATGGGTCATTCGGTGCATTCAGCGTTCAGAAAAGTCATGACTAGAGAAAGAATGCTACTGCAGACTCACAAAATAGGCTCAGGCTGAAAACTATGGGTTGGAGAGGCTGGATGGGGCCACAGCTCTTCAATGGAGATCAGCAATATCAAGAATATTCAACAAAACTAGTGGGTAAAATGCATCAACAGCAGTTAGTCATTTTAAAAGAGTGTTTCTCAAAATTGAGAATGTCTCTTGCTCTCCGTTAAAGCAGACTGTAGTCTAGCCCATAGTGGTTAATAGCCCCAAGATGATGATGTGACATCTTAGAGTAAAACAGGGTTTCCAAAGGAGATTATTTTCATCTCACTCTTGTATGAAAGAGTTCTTATAGACCAGAACAAACTTCTTGTAGGAAGTAGAGAAATGAACTCATTCCTTTTGATGTTTCCATCTCCATTTGCAGAGGTATTTTACTGTAATTTGTTAGAAGGAGCACTGAACAATGATTCAGAAGATTGGGATTCTGACAGTCTGTGCTTAACTGCTTTCTGGATGACTGTTCGACAGAATCAAACAGCTGGTGTGGTCTGTAGGATATGTAGACCTTAGTTTCCTCATCTACAAAATGCAGATGGCATATTAATTAACTGCTTTTATTTTTCCAATTGTTACAAACATAAAAATTTTCTTCCTACCCAGCTCATAAGAGAGTTTCATTGAAGAATGAGAACAATATTTTTGACAAATTTTAACACAAAGTGTGTTATAATTTGGCCAAGGGGTTGACTGTTCCATCACTGTTTATTTTAAAGTGAATGAAATGTCCCTTTTCATGGAATTGTCTTTGATACTATAAAAGCACTTCATATTGCAGAAAAGCAGGGGGGGGGATGAGTGTCTACTTAGATGTTGGGGTGATTATTCTTAAGCCTACTCTCTCCGGTAGCAGCGTTTTAAGGGTTAAAACCAATTGGGCAGGGTGGTTTGTACTTCTCTTTTTTCCCCTCTTGCTTAGATGTACCTTCAACCGGAAACCTATGAGCTCACACTTTCTAAGCATGTTCAATAATGAAGTGGTAGACCTCCACAGAATGTTTCAGGACTGCAGGAAGTGGTTGAGGGTTATTCAATAGTTGGTGTTCTCCCTTTATGTCTGCACCAATCCTGGTCTGCACTACAGGGTTGGGAAATGTTATTTGTGTTGGAAGTGGTGTCTTTCAGAAGAGAGGTAAAAACCAAGGTCTGGGTTGCTTGTGGTCACTAAATATACCATAAGGTTTTCTGTGAGCATAGGGATGTTCTTGAGTTTCCTTTCTAAATTTATATTCTTTTATTCACCCATATTTTTTTAAGTAATTTGAAGGCTGTATTTCTCTTTTCCTAAACAAAACTGGAACTGAGTATAATCGTAATTCTTTGCCCTATAATAAGACTGTTTTAGGAATGGATAAAAGTGAATCTTTCTGGTTTGAGGAAATGTCATAAACTAAAATTGAAGTTTCCCATAAAATGAATAAAGATAATTTAATATTTTCTCTATTTTGTTGCTGGCATATCTTACAAATTATACAGAATTTTTTTTGTGTGAGGCTGTCTTCAGAACCTTTTATTTTTCCATAATCAACATTTTACGTGTTTTCCACTTATGTGAGATAGCGAAATATGAAATGTCTCAAAAGCACTCCTTTTAAATTCTTTCCATCTCTTGAGGATTGTTGTTTATTTTTAACACTAACTATTCAAGTGTACACACACAAACTTAGCAAACCTACACACACACACACACACACACACACACACACACACACACACACACACTACCCTTTGCTCTGAAAATGGTCAGAACAGGATCATAATGCGCAAATCTTTCTCTGAATGTTTCCTTATGTTAGATCAGTTCTTCTGAGTTCTGTGCTTGCCAATGCTAAATTTCCTGCCAGGGCAGTAGTCTATTTTTAACATTTTGGGGGCTTATTCTTCGTTCCAAATCTAACAGGCATATTCTGTGGAGTGAAAGGGAGAAAGCTGACTGGGTGCACTTACAAATCAGGATCATCAGGATTTGCAATTTCTGTGGAATCAAAGCTATGAATGAGAAAGACCAATTAGAATACTTAAAAGATCATTTGTCACCGCTTTAATCTTCATGTATTTTTTACTCATCATTTGCTTTGACTAAAATTACTAGAATCTTTGTCATATTCATCTCAAGGCCAAATGGGAACAGTGGTGTCCATTTTCTATTTTCAATATTTTGGAGCATTTTAACATGTCATGCTAGATTATAGGTGGTGGGTGACTGTTTTAATAGAGAAAGTTTTAGCTGGTGGCATATTCAGCATCATCTCATCTCAGTGTCAGTTCTCTGACTAATTCCATATTTCATATACAAATGAAGACTGAGGGATTTATTTCTGTTATTTAATAGCATTTGTTTAATTCCAAGATTAATATATCATCTTCAACCCTGAAACAGAGGCCCTGTGAAACATCAGACCCAAAAAATTGGACACGGCCTGCTAGCCCAAAAAGAACATGTTGCCAATTATCTCCATGTTTATTTAAATATTTTGCTCTAAAGGAAGCAATCATTCCTTTATACTTCTTTAAATTTAGTATTGACATTTTTATTTTGGGAAAGGATGTTTTTTTTCTTTAACATGGATACAGGAAAAGAAAACTCTCCAATAAAAATATTGTCTAAAAAGTTTGTTTTGTCTGCATGATTTACTAAATATGTACAATTTCAATTCACAGCGAAGGTAACAAAGATTTAAACAGCCAACAT